>NC_051075.1:43540729-43580729 GCF_004664715.2 Peromyscus leucopus
CAGATATGGGTTTTTGCCGTACAATTTGAGGCAAGATCCATTCAGCTCTCTTTATAAGATCAATTCTATTGCTTTTGGGATATTTGCTGTTAATTTCTCCCAAAAAATTACTGCAAGCTCTTTGCCAAGGTTCACTTTCTGTCCATAATTTTTTCAATGTCCTCCTTAGTTAATGGTACGACATTTCTGCTGGGTCTATGCCTGCTAATTGACAAGTCTCAGTTTTCCTTTGTAAATCAAGTCAGAGATTTTTTCCACATAAGTTTTTAATTTTTTATTTGGTTTATTTGGTAAAATATCCATTCCAATATAATATCTTCCCTCTGCATTAATATTCCAGTAGGAGAACGCCTAGAAGGTAAAATAACCAAAATGCAATCCAGCTTTGGATCAATACGATCTAGGTGTCCTTCATGCACTTTCTTTCTACCAAAGGTCAATTCTTTCTCAGCTTCAGGTGATAATTCTCTTGGACTATTTAGTCCTTGTCACTTCTAAGGTTCTGAACAAATTAGTCAGTTCATTCATTTTTTTACCCCAAAATAGTTCGTAGATGAGAAACGTCTCCAAATAATCTTTGAAATTCATTAAGAGTCTGTGGTCTATCTCTCCGAATTTGCACCTTTTGGGGTCTAATTCTTTGTAGCTCTATTTTATATCCTAAATAATTAATAGAATCTCCTCTTTGTATCTTTTCAGGAGCAATTTGTAATCCCCAGCAAGGCAAATTTTCTTTACTTCTTCAAATATTATTTCTAAAGTATCTGCATTTGAGTCAGCTAGTAAAATATCGTCCATATAATGATAAATTATAGATTTAGGAAATTTTTTACGTATCACTTCCAATGGCTGTTGTACAAAATATTGGCACAGAGTTGGGCTATTCAACATTCCTGTGGGAGGACCCTCCATTGAAATCTTTTAACCGGTTGAGAATTATTATAAGTAGGCACTGTAAAAGCAAATCTTTCTTTGTCTTTTTCTTGTAAGGGTATTGAAAAGAAACAGTCTTTTAAATCAATAACTATGAGAGGCCATCCTTTTGGTAACAGAGTAGGCAAAGGCATCCAGATTGTATAGAGCCCATTGGCTGAATTACTTTGTTAATTGCTCTAAGGTCTGTTACCATTCTCCATTTACCAGATTTTTTTTTAATAACAAATACAGGAGAATTCCAAGGGCTGGTTGATTCTTCAATATGCTGAGCATTTAACTGTTCTTCTACCAGCTCTTCTAAAGCCTGGAGTTTCTCTGTTGTTAAAGGCCATTGCTGGAACCCATACAGGCTTGTCTGTTAACCATTTTAAAGGTAGAGCTGTTGGTGTCTTTGGAAGATCATCAGTTATTGTGCCCTGTTCTTGTATAATATGGATGGCTGGTGACCACTCATTAGAACAATATTTCTAATATTTCTCTCAGTAACATTGCTAGTTTATGATTTGTTTCTGAGATTGGAGGGATGTTAATCTGAGTATTCCATTGTTGCAACAAGTCTCGACCCCACAGGTTCATAGTTATGTTAGCCACATATGGTTTTAATTTTCCTCTCTGTCCTTCTGGACCTATACATTCGAGCCATCTTGCACTCTGTTTCACCTGAGATAATGTCCAATTCCTAACAGTTTGAACGTTTACCTCCTGAAGAGGCCAAGTTGGATGCCAAAATTCTGGTGCAATTATGGTAACGTCCGCACCTGTGTCTACAGACAGACAACAAAACACCATTTATTTTTATCGTTAATTTTGGTCTTTGTTCATTAATAGAAGTTTGCCAAAAAATTTTCTTTATGTTTTCTCCTGAATTTTCTATTCTCTCTGTTTCATCAACCTGACCAGCATGATTTATTCCAATAGGCATTTGGTTATTTAATCGCTCTCCAGAGCAGCATTTCCTCTATGGCTGCAGGAAAGGTTTGAACTGGATTTGCACTGGGGGCCTGCATGAGGCCCTCTGGGAGTTTCCCGAAGACTGAGGCAAAGGATTACCCTGTCTGTCTTTGTTGATCTACATTCGTTGGTCCAGTGTTTTCCCTTACCAACCTTCTGCATACTCCAGAAGGAAGGGGCCTTCTGTTGCCATTGTTCCTTGAATAAACATTGTTTCTGGGAATGACCTGTCTACAGTCCTTTTCAAATGTCCTTGCTTTCCACATCCAAAACATCTAACACTCCTCAAACCTTTTGAAATTACTTCTCCTACCATGTATCATCATGCTCATCAGCTTCAACATTAATTGTTTCTCTAATCCAATCTTCCATAGGTGCAGATCTTGCCCTTAATGGCCTGATTATTCTTTTGCATGCTGCATTCGCATTCTCAAAGGCCAAAGATTCAATTATTGCTTACCAGCTTCTGAATCTGAGACCATTCTCTTTACTGCTGAAGCCAGTCTTTGTAAAAAATCTGTAAAAGACTCTTTTGGGCCTTGCTTCACCTTTGTAAATGACTCAGATTTTTTCCTGGTTCCTCAACTTTGTCCATGCATTCAAGGCTGCCGTTCGACATAAAATTAGGGTTTGGACATCATATAAACATTGTGTTTGTGCTGAAGCATATTGGCTTCGCCATAAGTTGATCCTGGCAAACTTGTATTCCTTTATCCTCCATTGTTTTTCTATGTTTTTAGCCTCCTCCTTAACCAAGTCAGAAATTGAGTCTCTGGCTGGTTCCAGAACACTTGTGCGAGGTCCGCAGTCCTGTGGTACTATCCTATTATATGTTGACTAAGAGTTTAACATTTGCTTTACATATGGGGAATGCATGCCATAAGATACTATTGCCTCCTTAAACCTTTTTAAATCCAACATTTCATTTGGAGCCCAAGTATTTTGTGTAGCCATTTGATCAGGCATCTGCTGTACTGGTTACAGGATAAATTAAGGGTGACTGTGTGAAAACAGGCTTTCTTTCTGCAACCTTATGATCCCGACTTGAAACAACTTCACTGTTAATTTCTTCTGTCTGAATTTTTACAGGTTTAACAAATTCTTCTAAAGCTGTTATCCTGGCACTTAAATTGACTATCTTTTTAAATATTAAATGTGGATTATTATAGTGATAAGGTGCATAATTCCAGCAATACTAATATTATATAGTTGTTCCATTGCCAGACTGCCTAAAATTTCGAACAAAAACCAATTTTCTTCCAATGTACACATAAAACCCATTTGTTTTTTAATGTGGAAAAAAATTCTCTTTTAGATAGTTTCCTTTAAAATATCTGATATATTATGACTTACCAAATCTGCGTAGAACAGTAGAAATCCGAGGGGATTTTCAAAACAGCCACCTAGTGTCCCAGGTGTAAATCCAAAGAGAAAGAGAGAGAGAGAGAGAGAGAGAGAGAGAGAGAGAGAGAGAGAGAGCAAGAAAGCGTAGCTGGCTAAAGTTTAAATGCAGCCACGTGTTTCCCTCTTGTGCTGAGTCAAGGCTTGGGTCTGGCTTCCTTAAGCTCCGACCACGTGCGTTGGCTTTACAGGCAGGGCCCTGTTCGGCAGGGCAGGTCTGAGTTGTTTGTAGCACCGGCTTTAGCAAGTAGGATTTAAGCAAGCAGCTCACCGATAGTCCAGCCTGCTAAGAAGCCGATCGCCGCCGGCCGCCGCGGCCGCCGCCGCGCGGCGCCTGCCGCCCTTGCGGGAAGCGGACCTGCGCCAAGCCAAGCAGTTTTTAATGGATTCTTGTCACGTTGGGCGCCAGATATAGATGTAACAACCGTCTTATTAAATAAGAAACACAGAAACAATGTAAAAGAGAAAGCCGAGAGGTCAGAGCTCAGAGCTAAAATCTCACCCTTCCTCCTGCTGTCCAGCTTCGCGAAAAGAGACTACTTCCTGTCGGTTCGTTTTTTTAAAGTATGTTGTTCTGCCTTCTCATTGGTTGTAAACCCAAACACATGACTGCCTCGTCACTGTCTGAATGTACAGCCCCCTAGGTCTTAAAGGTATATGTCTCCAATGCTGACTGTATCCCTGAACACACAGAGATCTTATGGGATTAAAGCGTGTGCCACCACCGCCACACTCTTGCTATGGCTCTAATAGCTCTGACCCCCCAGACAACTTTATTTATTAATATACAATCAAAATAATATTTCAGTACAATTAGATTACCACCACAAGTGCATCCATCCCAGTTGGTATCCTCAGTTGGGGGTTGGCATCCTCAGAGCTGGTGCCAGCAGGTGCAGGGGCTGGCATATCTGGAGAGCCCCTTGGCCCAGGCAGGAGGAGGGAAACTGCAAAATATTCTCAAAAATAGATGAGGTCAGAATGGGCTCTGGAGACTGTTTTTATCAGAACAGATTTTTTGATGCAGTAGTAGAACTTTTGACAGGGACCTGTAAGTATCTGTAAGACAGCTGGAATAGATTTACATCGTAGCAAAAGGGCTGAAAATCCATAGAAATTTAAGGACTCTTAAGAACTGTTTATAGTCAATGTTGTATCAGTTTATCAAAGCTGCATTTATCAATATTAAAATTTGCATGTCTGGAGTTATATTTGAAAACCATCTATCCTGTACCATGAAGTCTGTGAATGAGGCATAGCTGTCTGTAGTTTCAATAGGAAACTTATTAATGAACTGTCAGTGATCTTGGGATTGGGGCTGTCAAACTGATACCCTGGTCATCAAACATCATCAGGTCTGAGAAGGATAAATTTAAGAAGTGAGACAGCTTTCCAGCTGCCTAGGTAGCAATCCCAAGTCTCTCTGTGGTTGTGGGGGTGGGGGTGGGGGTGGGGGCAGGAGCCCCAAAGGAAGCATTTGTTCAGGTGGTAGGCCCAGAAGATCTGACAGATTTTTCTGTGGAGTAGGAATTTAGAGAGATCAACCTACCTGTCTTGGCACAGGGGACAATCGATCTCCATTGCTCCAGTAATTCACAGTCTGGACAGGATCTCAGCTTTTTGCTGCATGGCCGGCCTTGCCTTAAGCTTCCAGATGAAGGTTCTCTGGCCATCTGTCTTCTTGGGAGAAGATACAGGATGCTGCTGCCAGGAGCTGACATGTCTCTTTATCATAAAAAGCTTTCATATTAAATGCCATATTCTCAGATCTCTACAGGTGTTTGAGGACTGGGAGAACAAAATCTGTTAGCTGTATTTATAACTTTGAAAGCATATATATATATGACTTAAATCTGAATATAGAGGTTTCCCAGTTAGTTACAGCTTAATGAAGTTAGCAAGGCTGGGGGACTAACCTTTGAGTACAGCCAGATTATAATCCTGAATGACTTAGACAGAAATAATTATTTCTTAAGATTATACAATATCTCTCTGATTCTGCATAAAGAAGGTCAATTGTCTTATCTTATTGCAGAACCATTTTAATTAATAAATATCAATGAGCATTAGATAGCCAATCGGTCCTCTATGCCAGGGGGTTTTAATTCCTAACCTAGTCTTTCAGCCTGTCCTGGGAACAGGGAACACAGGAGGACATATTCTCCATAGTTGCTTCAAGCTGAACTGGGGCCAGGTGTTCAGGTCCCAGGCAATGGGGTATTTATCACCTGACCTAGCAGTAGAGGAAGAAAATAATTGTGTTTGGCTGGGCAGGTCCATATCACATAGACAAGAACCTCTGCTGGCATCCGTGGCTGAGAAAACCCTGCAGGTTCTATAACTGCTGCTTCGATGTTTCTGCCAGCCTGCTGGAATATAGGCTAGAGATGGAAGTTAAAATTTGTGAATTGATTTGGAACCTTCAGGCCTATAGTTTTGGTAATTGGAAACCAGGGGAGAAAAATGCCATCCTTGGTAATAGACATGTGAGAAAGACTCCTGAACCGGAGCAGGGATGGGCGTCTGAAAAGCAGCAGTAGATTCATACCTATAGGTTTAAAATCCTGAGTTTGTGACCCAAATAGTATCAGAATTGTATTAATGTTAAAATCTGAAACATATGTGTGTGTGTGTGTATGTGTGTGTGTGTGTGTGTGTGTGTGTGTGTGTGTGTATACACACACACACACACACACACACATATATTTGGTTTTTCGAGACAGGGTTTCTCTGTGTAGCTTTGCGCCTTTCCTGGAGCTCACTTGGTAGCCCAGGCTGGCCTCAAACTCACAGAGATCCGCCTGGCTCTGCCTCCTGAGTGCTGGGATTAAAGGCATGCGCCACCGCCGCCGCCCGGCCTGAAATTTATAAATTTTAAATTTATAATAGTGCTGCTATTCTATCCTGGCATAAGAGCGTGCTATCCCCCACCCACCCACCTGAGCGGCTGTGGAGGAAGGAATGCCAGGCTGTGACTGAAATTCCCTCTGCCTACCCAAGCAGCTGTGGAGGAAGGAACGGCAGGCCAAAGCCAGAGGACTTTTCCTCGGCCCATAAAACAATGGTGCAACAATGTGCGGGCAGGCGGCAATTCCCTAACCTCCTTCCATACTGATGATGTGAGCGCCCCACCCACGATGCCCTTAGTAAAGATGGCCGCGAGGTCACATGACCTGCCTGTTTTGACCTTAGCCAAGATGGCCTCGAGGTCACATGACCTGCCTGTTTTGACCTTAGCCAAGATGGCGGCTAGACCAAGTGACTGCCCTTACTTAAGACGGTGGCTTATCACGTGGTTGTCCTTATTTAAGATGGCACTGCCTGATCATGTGGTCACCCCTATCAAATATGGCACCAGACCACATGTTCATGTGGGGAGTTTTTTGGGCTTGGTTTTTTTTTTTTTTTTTTTTTTTTTTTTTTTTTGTCAAGGCAAACTGAACAGACAAGGGACAGGCAAAATGCAGCATTTAAGTTAGGTAGAAACAAGTTAACGTGGCCATCTCTCAAGCCCTGTTAGGGGCAGCAGCAGAGGAAAGGCAGGCTGCTGGAGGAGGGAGGGGCAGGGCTCCAAGCAGTCAATAGAGCTCTGGTTGCAGGGCAGGGAAAAGGTGGTCTGTTGGAGAGGCTTGACTCTGCACAGCTTGGCCCGTGAGGTGGCAGCGGGCAGCTAGTCCATGGGCTGCCAGAGGGGCAATTTTACATGTGACGGGTTGTGGTGGTAATCTAATTGTACTGAAATATTATTTTGATTGTATGTTAATAAATAAAGTTGTCCGGGGGTCAGAGCTATTAGAGCCATAGCAAGAGTGTGGCGGTGGTGGCACACGCCTTTAATCCCATAGATATCTGTGTGTTCAGGGTCAGAGCTATTAGAGCCATAGCAAGAGTGTGGCGGTGGTGGCACACGCCTTTAATCTCATAAGATCTCTGTGTGTTCAGGGATACAGCCAGCATTGGAGACATATGCCTTTAAGACCTAGGGGGCTGTACATTCAGACAGTGACGAGGCAGTCATGTGTTTGGGTTTACAACCAATGAGAAGGCAGAACGACATACTATAAAAAAACGAACCGACAGGAAGTAGGTCTCTTTTCGCGAAGCTGGGACAGCAGGAGGAAGGGTGAGATTTTAGCTCTGAGCTCTGACCTCTCGGCTTTCTCTTTTACATTGTTTCTGTGTTTCTTATTTAATAAGACGGTTGGTTACATCAATAACGGGTGATGATGTAACGGTCAGCTGAGGCTGGAGAAACGTGGGAGGGGTGGACGACAGGGAAGAGGCTGGGATCGGGTAGGCGCATTTCTCCACAACGAGGTATAATAGTGCAAGATATCCAAAGGACCATTGTCACAGCGGCCATGGGCTGTAGAAGGGCACAGGCTGCCTCCGTATGCTGTCGCATGGGAGCACGGGCCAAGGAGCTATAAGCCTGACAGACAGCAAGTGAAACGAGACTGACCTCCAGCATCCCAGAGAGCGAGAACAAACAGCTCAGGATAGCTAATGGAATGCTGTCACTGAAGGGTTCACAACACGCCCCCACGGTCGCATATCCCGGGCGGACACTTCCGCCTAGCCAATTCCAGGTCAGGATAGGCATTTCCGGGTCAAAGTGTCTCTCGTAACCAGGATACCCGGCGGACCGGACACCTCTGCCTAGCAAGTTCCGGGTCAAGGCGTCTCGCGTGACCAGGATCTGTGATGTTACATGGCCACGCCCCCAGCCGGTTTTAAAGTGGAGCGCCATGCTTCCCGGCCCCTCTTCTTCTCCACGCACGTGTCTCTCCCACAGGCCTGCGCACTCTGTCCCTTTATCTCTAATAAACTCTATAAGTGGATTCTGTCCTGTTTCGTGACACTTCCTTGCAGGGTAAGAACACAACACAGCTAAATAACTAACAGTCACAATGGCCATGGGCCACGGAGGGCATAGGCCCAAGGGGCTTAGAACCCGAAAGAGAAGTGGTACCAGCACCATGATCAAGAGAAATGAGCCAATCCTCAGCTGAGGGAAAATGGCCAAAAGGAAAGGGAAGAATCCTACCGATCCAATAGGGCCAAGAGTTTTCCGTGGTCCTCCATCAGGAAAAATAGCGGGCGCTACAGTGTGGCGAGCCACAGGAATATGAAATAGAAGTCTAGTTGTAGCCGGGCAGTGGTGGTGCACGCCTTTAATCCCAGCACTCAGGAGGCAGAGTCAGGAGGATCTCTGTGAGTTCAAGACCAGCCCAGTCTACAGAGTGAACTCCAGGACAGGCTCCAAAGCTACACAGAGAAACCCTGTCTTGAGAAGAAGAAAGAGAAGGAGGAGGAGGAGGAGGAGAAGAAGAAAGAAGAAAAGTCCAACTGTATATTATAAACTCTACCTTGACCAGACCAAGGGTCAGTCAAATGGGAAGCCTTTTAGCAAGGTCTACCTGGTGTTACACAGCTTAATATTCAGTTGTACCTTGCTATGAATTCCTTGTGGTCATAATTCTCCTAGAATGTGTATGTGTGTGTGAACCTCCATTTCAAAGTACTTGGATAAAGTCACGTAGACAGAACCTTCTGCCTCTGAGCTCCCGGCTCCTTTTTAGTATTTGTTTTGGTTATCTGTCTTTTGCAAATACCCTCCCAAAGCTACTTCTAAGATAGGGTCAACCCCAAACAAACCCTTGAAAGACAAGTGAGGAACAGATAGCTACCAGACCACCTGCTAGACACTTGTAGCCCCACCCCCACTAAGGTAAACCGTCCTTTCAGAGACAATCTGTCTCCCAGACCAAGTGCCTGTCCCCTAGGTGCATAGCTTTGTTTTTTGTGCAAATCAGGTTCAGGTTCAGGTCAGGTCTTCTCCTCTTTCTCACCGCCCAGAGCAACTTTTTTTTTTTTTTTTAATTACGAAAGCTTGGCCTTAGCTTAGGCTTGTTCACACTAGCTCTTTTACACACACACACACACACACACACAACACACACACACACATATATATAAATTTTATTTTAATATGCTTTTGTATTTTTGCCATGAGTGTGGGGATCCCCTGAAACTGGAGTTATAGACATGTGTGAGCTGCCGTGTAGGTGCTGGGAATTGAACTCAGGTCCTCTGGAAGAAGAGTCAGCACTCTTAACCCCCGAGCCATCTCTCCAGTCCCACACTAGCTCTTATAACTTAAATTAACCCATTTATATTCACCTACATTCTGTCATGTGGCTTGTTACTTCTCCTCAGTACAGTATGTCCCATTTTTTTTTTCCATATCTGGCCAGCGAATTCCACCTCTCTTTTTCCAAGAGTTTCTATCTCTGCTGGGTAGTCCGGCCTATCCTCTCCTGCCTAGCTATTGTCCGGTCAGCTCTTTATTAAACCAATCAGAAGGTGCCAGACCAACTTCTTAGATCAAAGGGGTTTCCTCTCAGGAGGCGCTCCAAGCTGTGATGCAGATTGACTAGCTATCACTATCCACCCCCCACCCCCCCCACCCCAACCCCCCACCCCTAACCCCCATCAGGAAACTGGCAGCAGAGGAAAACAGCGACAGTTTTAACCTTTAGTGACCTACAGATTTTCCCTATCCTATCACCATAAGCTTGTAGTTGAACACATTTATGATAGACCCCTAAGGATTTCACCTAACCACAGTAAGGATATATTTCTATCACACAAATTCCTTTTCGGATTTATTCAAATGCTATCTGACTCCACCCTTGTCTCTCCCCTTTTGGGGTGCAAATAAAGTTGCCAGGAAGCTTCTGGTGGGGACCTTGCGTTCTTGTGTTGTATACTAAACATGAGGTGTTGCTGCTGGGGAAAGGATAGAGACCAGTCCCGAGAGAAGGAGGAGAGGATTGAATTGAGGGAGTTGAACTGAGAGAGCTGAACTGGTGGCTGAATAATGGTGGAAGACGACCAAACAAATTGGACGAAAGAGCTTCGTGCATCTGAATTCGTTCCCATGCTGATGGTAGCGTCCCTACTGGGCCCCTGGAATAGTATAATATTAAAGCTGGACCTTTAATATTATACATAAGTATAGTGTCCCAAAATCTCTTCAAGACTGCTGGTGGGCCGGGGAAAGCAGTGGGATTGCCTAGCAATGCTGGGTGCCAATGTTATGAATTATTATTATGTGGAAGGGGACTCCGAGAATATCCTGCATGTGCAGGGAAACATGCTGGGCAGATGCGAGCCGGGCAGGGCATGGCGGTGGCAGTGGTGCTGGCTGCCAATGATATATAACACAGAAGGATGCATCCATGTGGAGAGTTTATTATAACAGACAGATAATGAGGCAGAGAGACAGAAAGAGGGAGAAACAGAGAGATAGAGGAGAGAGAGAGAGAGAGAGAGAGAGAGAGAGAGAGAGAGAGAGAGAGAAAGGGGATGTCAAGGGGTGCACACCTCGTGCGAGTGAAACGGAAGAGGAGAGAGAGAGAGAAATGGGCAGAGTTTTTCCTTAAAAAAAAAGACTTTATGTCAGTACACACGATGGCGCAAAGAGGTGGGATCAGAACATTAACAATGTAAATAAAAGTTTTTTTCTTTTCTTTTTTTTTCCATTTTTCGAGACAGGGTTTCTCTGTGTAGCTTTGCACCTTTCCTAGAACTCGCTTTGTAGACCAGGCTGGCCTCAAACTCACAGAGATCCACCTGGCTCTGCCTCCCGAGTGCTGGGATTAAAGGCGTGTGCCACCACCGCCTGGCAATAGTAGTTTATTTTTTTTAACACTAATCCTTTAATATCTAATCCAAAGTCTACTTAAGTTTCACAAGCTGTTACACAGTGTCCTTCACAGTTCCTTCATGTTCCTTGTCCACCATCCAACTCAGAGGTGGGTATTGTGCTTGGCTGTGACAGGTCCGCAGTCGCTTTGCATTTGGCACAAAAGCATGGTCAGGTATTTTGTAGAATGCCATTCAGTTTGGGTTTTGGCTGAGATTTTGTCATCATTAGATTAGGCTTTTGTGTTTAGGCAATCCTACACCATTCCTGGAGTGTTATGACAAGAGGAACCCTTATCTGATTGTCCTGCTGTGACTAATGTTCAAGATAATTATTAGCTGAAGGCAGGGCCCACGAGAATTTTCTATTACAAAATCAATATTTCCCCATGTATAAATACTAAATCATGTTTGAAAAGGCATTTTGATATTTCTGAGGCAGGGTCTCATGTAGCCCAGGCTGGCCTTAAACTTGTTATGTAGCTAGTAGCTTTACTTTTTTTTTTTTTTTTTTTCCCTTTTTTTGGTTTTCTGAGACAGGGTTTCTCCGTGTAACAGCCCTGGCTGTCCTGGAACTCACTGTGTAGACCAGGCTGGGCCTCAAACTCACCGAGATCCACCTGCCTCTGCCTCCCGAGTGCTGGGACTAAAGGTGTGCCCCACCACGCCAGGCCTAGCTTTACCTTCTTGTCTCCATTTCCCAAGTACTGACATCCCAGGTGTGGGTTACCACACTTAGTTCTGTGTGATGCTGGGAATAGAAGGAACCTAGGGGTTTGCGGAAGCCCTCTACCAATGGAGCCGTTTCTGCAGACTTTCTCCCGTTTTTAAAGATTTATTTTTACAGATGTATGAGTGTTTGCCTACATCCATGTGCTCCACATGTATGAAGAAAGTGCCCAGTGAAGGCCAGAAGATGGTGTGGGATGCCCTGGTACTGGAGTTGTGAGCTGCCATGTGAGTGCTGGGAAGTGAACCTGGGTCCTCTGCAAGAGCAGGAAATGCTCTTAACCGCTGAAAGGCCTCTCCAGGTTCCCCATCCACCCCCACCCCTCTTCTCTGTTGCTTGCTAGTTTGCTTGTTTATCGTTTGTTTTTGACTCAGTGTCTCAGGTAGCCTAGGCTAGACTGGAACTCAGTATCCGAGGCTGGTTTTTTGAACTCAGCCTTGCAAGTGTGAGGATCACAAGCGTGTACCACTACATCTAGCTCCAGTCTTTCTTTTAGTGTGTGTGTGTGTGTGTGTGTGTGTGTGTGTGTGTGTGTGTGTGTGTGTCTTAGCTACTTTTCTCTTCCTGTTAAGAGATACCATGACCAAAGCAACTTACAGAATCAAGAGTGTATGGGGCTGACAGCTTTAAAAGTTAGTCCGTGACTGTCATGGTGGGTAGCATGGCACGTAGCACCAGGCAGGCGGGCATGTCGCTGGAGCAGCAGCTGAGAGCTTACATCATGATCCATAAGCAGGAAGCAGAGAGAGACAGAGAGCTAACTGGGAATGGCATGGGCTTTTGAACCCTAAAAGCCCTCTGCCAGTGACACACTTCCTCCAAGTCATATATCCTAATCCATGACAAACAGTTCCAACTGGGGACCATTCTCATTCACAGTATCATTGTGTGTGTGTGTGTGTGTGTGTGTGTGTGTGTGTGTGTGTATGTTTGGAAATTCCAGCATGATAGTGCACCCATATACCACAGGCTGCATGTCTGAAGGTCAGAAGAAAACCACAGTAGTTGATTCAAACTCATTTAAAAATAGTGTCTAGGAGCCGGGCGGTGGTGGCGCACACCTTTAATCCCAGCACTCGGGAGGCAGAGCCAGGCGGATCTCTGTGAGTTCGAGGCCAGCCTGGGCTACCAAGTGAGCTCCAGGAAAGGCGCAAAGCTACGCAGAGAAACCCTGTCTCGAAAAACCAAAAAAAAAAATAAATAAATAAATAAAAATAAAAAAAAATAGTGCCTAGGGCTATGACAACAACTGTTGCTTGAAGTATGTGGAGATGAAAAGGGGCAAAAGAATCAGGAGTTCAAGGTCAGCCTTATCTGCATAGTGAGTTCCGGGTCAGCCTGGGCTAAAAATCAACTAAGAATGTACTTGAACATAGACAGCCTCCAGGGCATAGAGCGAGGCCTCTTATGGTGCCCCCTCCACCCCTCAGATGTTCAGCTAAGCACCTAGAAGCTAGGTACACAGAGGCCACCATAGCTGTGGTCCAAGGCAACCAGGATCCACCTCCAGATGGCAGCCAAATTGTCCATCCCCCACATGGTACTTTACTGGTTTTGGAGACATGCAGGAGGAAGAGGGACTTACACGGACTTTGCTGAGAACTGCTGAAGTCAGAGAGCATGCAGGAGGGTCAGATTCTCTACAGGAGTTTCTGAGTGAGCTGTGTGTGCACAAAGCTACGAAGCTGAAACCTAGTTGCAGTGAATACGCCAGGGTTTTGGAGATGCCAGAAACATGGGGCGTTTGCCGAGGACAAGCCACAGGCACCATGCGGAGCCAGCTTCTGGGAGAGGCCTCGTGTTACGGGCAGCAAGGATGCTCAAGCCCGTGGGAGCCCAGATGATGCCACTAAGAACCTCACATGCTGAATGTGGCTCTGGGCTTTGGTGTGTGCCTTAGTGGCATTGGTCTGGTTTTAGGCTGATCTTTCTTTGCAAATCTCATGATCTTCCCTTTTGGAATGGGGATATTTATTCTATGCCATTGTGTGTTGGAAGTATGTACCTTGTTTTCCTTTCTTCTTTAAAATTTACATAGGCTTTTAGATAAGACATTTCAATGAGTCTCAGAAAAGACTGTATTTTTAAATTTGTTTTATCTTTAGTGCATGTCTGTGCATGTAGAGGCCAGAGGTCAGTCTGGAGTATTGTTTTTCAGGGGCTGCCTACCTTTTTTTTATTTATATGTCTGTGAGTATTTTGCCTGTATGTATGTCTGTGTACACCACATCTGTGCAGTTCCAAGGGGGGCAGAAGAGGGTGTCTGATCCTGGACTGGAACTGTTTTTACAGATCACCATGAGCCTGTGAGCCCTCATGTATGTCCTGGGAATTAAACCCAGATCCTCTGGAAGGGTATCCAGTGCTCTTAACTGCGGAGCCTTCTCTCCAGCCCCTGTTTATTGAGACGTATCTCTCCCTAAATATGGAGGTCACCAGACAATCCAGATGTAGAACTCCCAGCTCCTCTCCAGCACCAGGTCTGCCCGTGTGCTACCATGCTTCCCTCCATGACAATTATAGACTAAGCCAATGAACCGTAAACTAGCCTCAATGAAATGTTTTTCTATATAAGAGTTGCCGTGGTCATAGTGCCTCATCACAGCAATAGAAACCCTAACAAAGACAGGGGGCCAGGGGTAAAAATGTTATGATTTAGATGTAAAATAGCTCATATGCTTAATGACTTGGGCCCCAGCTGGCAGTGCTCATTTGGAAACATTTAGAAGGTGGAGCCTCTCAGGAGGAACTGGATGGAGGGTCGGGTGGGAGGGTGGCCTATAAGGTCTGTAGCCTGACCACACTTCCTGTCCTCTTTTTTCCTGTTCTGTTGAGATGTGAGCAGGCAGCTTTGTGCTCCTGATTCCAAAGGCACAAGCAGGCTACTTCCGCCACCATGGCTTCACCCCATAAGAGACCATGAATCCAAAGCATGAGTGCACCTTCTTTAAGTGATTTGTCAGACATTTTATTTGATCACAGTCATAAGTTTCTAACATACATGCCAAGTGTGTGTACTGGTGTCCGTCCATACATGGAATGTTAGTAAATTGTACTTTCTTTTTCTTTCTTTCCTTTTTTTTTTTTTTTTTTTTTGAGACAAGATTTCTGTTGTAGAATATTATTCTGAGATGTATTACATTTGTTTATGCTGTGGAACATTTGTTTTAATGATGCAAAGATGTGTTGCATTCTTTTACGTTACATTTGTTTAACTGTGAATTAAAGGTGGTCTAATAAAGAGCTGAATGGTCGATAGCACAACAAAGTAAGCAGCTAATGGCTTGCTAATTTGTTAGATTTATCAAAGTATATGTAGTCTCTCCTTCCCTCCTCTGCTGTGGGATGTTCTGGATGCAGTGAATGTGTTGCTCTGATTGGTTGATAAATGAAAAGCTGATCGGCCAGTAGCCAGGCGGGAAGTATAGGTGGGGTAAACAGATGAGGAAAATTCTGGGAACAGGAAGGCTGAGTCAGTAGACGCCAGCCTCTCATCAAGGGGGCATCATGTAACAGCACACAGGTAAAGCCACGGAACACATGGCAACATATAGATGAATAGAAATGGGCTGAGTTTAAGTGTATGAGGTAGTCAGTAGTAAGCCTAAGCTAATGGCCAAGCAGTTTTAATTAATATAAGCTTCTGAGTGATTCTTTTATAAGTGGCTGTAGGGTCCGTGGGGCTGGGCAGAACCAGAGAAAACTTCAGCTACACTCCTCCATTATATCCATCCATCCATCCATCCATCTATCATTTATCTATTCATCATCTATCTATTCATCTATCTATCTATCTATCTATCTATCTATCTATCTATCTATCTATCTATCTATCATCTATCTCTTTGTATTACCCCACAGTAACTGGTTTTGAACTCTCAAGGATATCTTTGAGTTCTTGATTCTCCTACAAAGTGTTGGTCTCTTAGCTGGGCGGTTGTGGCACATGCCTTTAATCCCAGCACTCAAGAGGCAGAGACAGGTGGATCTCTGTGAGTTCGAGGTCAGCCTGGGAAACAGAGTGAGTTCCAGGAAAGGTGCAAAGCTACACAGAAAAACCCTGTCTTGAAAAAAAAAAAAGTGTTAGGCTCACAGGCAAGCACCACCAACCCCAATTTTCTGACTTTCTCTCTATGTTAATCTCCATTATTGACTTCTTGCAGCCGCAGAACTTCGAGTGGGAAAGAAGGTGGCGGATCTACCAGATCTGAGTTCACATGCTGGTTTTAAAATTCGCTGCGGGCCTTTGAGTTCACTGCTGTCTGACTTTGGGGGGGATACTTCTCAAAACTTAGGTTTCTCCATCAGCAAAATGGGTATAACAGCAGGCTAATTTAGCTCTTTGAGAGGATTAAAAGTAGTCATAACAGGTCAGCCAAGATGGTTCTGCTTTTAAGGGTACTTGCCGCTAAACCTGATGACCCGAGTTCCAGTCCCAGACCCGACTGATAGAAGGAGAGAACTGACTTCTGCAAGTGGTCCTCTGACCTCCACACCAATGCTGTGACACACATATCCCCCCCATACGTACACAATAAATAACTGCTTAAAAACAAAGCTAGTCGTATTTTGAGAATTTATAACTTATATCCCACTGATGCTTTCCTGAATTATCTACTTCAATGTGTATAAAATATTTTTATTAAAAAATTTAAGACAAGGTCCCATTATGTAGTTCTGACTTTTCTGGAACTTGCTGTATAGACCAGACTGGCCTTAAACTCATAGAGATACACCTGCCTCTGCCTCCAAAGTGCTAAAATTGAAAGCATATTCCACCATGCTCAGCTGAAAAAAAATTATTTTAGATTTATTTTATTTTATGTGTATGAGTGTTTTCTTTGCATGTATGTAAGAACACCATGGGTGTACCTGGTGCTTATGGAGGTCAGAAGAAGATGTTAGATCCCCTGGGTCTGGAGTTACAGATAGTTGTGAGCCACTGTGTGGGTGCTGGGAACTGAACCCTGGTCCTCTGCAAAAGCAACAAGTGCTCTTAACCACTGAGCCATCTCTCCATCCCCAACCCATGCAAAATCTTTAATCTGGTACCCACCTACCCCCTTTCCCTCCACACACACAATGGAAAATGAATGTAGATTCTAGTCTATTTTTTTTAAATGACAGTCCTTCATTCTCAAATATGACTAAGGCCAGAGTGTGAGACACAGTGTCCCCACCCCCACCTCAGGGCCACATTCCTTGTGAAGTTCCTTCTTAAGAGTTTCTTTTCTTTTTTTTTTTTTTATTAAGAGCTTTTCTATTCATTTTACACACCAACCACAGATTCCTCTGTCCTCCCTCCTCCCACCACCCAGCCTTCCTCCCAACCCACCCCCCCATTCCCACCTCCTCCAAGGCAAGGTCTCCCATGGGGAGTCAGCAGAGCCTGGCACATTCAGTTGAGGCAGTCCAAGCCCCTCCTCCCTGCACCAAGGCCTCACTCACCAAGTGTCTCACCATAGGCACTAGGTTCCAAAAAGACGGCTCATGCACTATGGACAGGTCCTGGTCCCACTGCCTGGGGGCCCCCTAAACAGTTTAAGCTAAACAACTGTCTCACTTATCCAGAGGGCCTAGTCCAGTACCATGGGGGCTCCTCAGCTATTGGTCCACAGTTCATGTGTTTCCACTAGTTTGGCTAGTTGTCCCTAGATACTAGTCTTATGCAAATTACTCATCCTAGTCATCAAGAAACTCCCCAGGGACCCTACCTCCTTTATCCTGCGGATCCCTACCCTTAGTCACGAATCTCTGCCTGAACACCACAGCTTAGGAGCTTAGGGGTGAGGATGTAGGTAGCCTGCACTAGCCTTTGAGTTTGATCAAGCACTATGCAAAAAAAAAAAAAAAAAAAAAAAGATAATGGCCCAAGTGTAGAGGCTCACACCTTTAATCCCAGCACTCTGGAGGCAAAGGCAGGAGGATCTCTGAGTTCGAGGTCAGCCTGGTCTACTGAAAGAGTTCCAGAACCCCTTCTCTCAAAAAATCAGAAAGAAAAGAAAAAAAAAATGGGTAATAATAATAGTAACAGTTAATTTAGGCTTAAGAATCAGACTTTGTTGGGCGGTGGTGGTGCACTCCTTTAATCCCAGCACTTGGGAGGCAGAGGCAGGCGAATCTCTGTGAGTTCAAGGCCAACTTGGGCTACAGGTTCCAGGAAAGGCACAAAGCTACACAGAGAAACCCTGTCTTGAAAAACAAACAAATAAAAAAAGAATCAGACTTCATGGATTCAAATCTGCCCGTTTTGTGGGAAGTAACTCTAGAGGCAAGAGTTCTACCATTTTAAGTTTACCTGCAGCTCAAGATCTGCCTCCTTTTGCCTGACTCTGGAGCCAAACTGCTGCGCCCCTCCCCCCCCCCCAGGATTATCTTGATACAATGAGTTAATTCATGCAAACAGTTTCGAATAGAGCCTGGTTTGCATAAATCCTCAGTAAGGAACAGACATTGTTTTCCTTAGCACTAGTGATGAAGTTAGAACTGACTAGGTACTTTAAGATCAAGGACCCTGAGAGTGAACAGGTCCATTTTTGTCCTTGGCCCAAAGCAAGAAAGATCTTTAGTTCTCCAGGCAAGAAGTACAGAAGGAAGCACTGGTTTCTTATCTCGCCCTAAAAGAGCAGCCTGGGGCTGTGAATGAGGGGATGACCAAAATTCCCGTACAGACACTAATCCCTTCTAGTGAGCAACTCTGGAGTTGGGTCTCTGGGTTTCAAGGTGGAGACCGGTCACATTTATTCCTCCATTTCAGCTCATCTCCTTTTAGGAACTCTTGAAAGGGAGATGCTATAGTAGTCTTGGAGGCCATGAAGTACGGCTATTGGTGCTCTTGTAGAAACCCATTAAGGGAAAGCTGTTTCTTCCTGGTCAAAACAGTGGAATGACTCACACCTGGATCTGTGAATCTGAGGCCAGAGAAAGTTCCAGGACATGTGGTCTGACCCTGACTTAGGCCTCGGGTGGAGACCTAACATTCTGATCTCCAAGAATTAGACCGTCGTGTCCGTTAGTTCCCACCGTAGCAGCAGCCTGCCTCGGTCGCCAAGGTGCCACCAGGTGCCCTTCTACCGTCAGCAGACGCACCCTTTGAAAGTGCCCAGTGGTCACAGCCGCCTCTCTTGCCTGTTCTGTCTGTCTGCCTCTCTCCTGTCCCCACTCTGAGAGATGGCCTTTCCCTCTTTCCCCCTGTCCCAATAAACCTCTTGCACTAACTGTTGTCTAGCCTTGGCGGGTTTGAGCCAGGATGAAAAGACAGCCAAGTGGTACACCTCCGTGGCGTGGCGCCGTGGAAAGTTATATACACTATGCAGATATGGCATCCACGTGGGAAGTTCTATTATTAGAGATGGAGGGGAGAGGGAAGAGAGAGAGAGAAGAGAGGGAAGAGAGAAAAACAGAGGTGCTCTCAGCATCTTGGAAGGACAGAGGGAGAGAGGAAGGAAGGTAAGGGGGAGGGGTTTTCTCTTAAAGGGGACTTTTTATGTCAGGGCCTCCAAGGTGCAAGCCAGAATGCTACTAGTGGTGTGTTTGCTTAGTGGCATAGCTTGGCAGGGCTCGCCTGAAATGCATTCACTTCGTCTTTCTTTCTTTCTTTCTTTCTTTCTTTTTTTTTTTTTTTTGGTTTTTCGAGACAGGGTTTCTCTATGTAGCTTTGTGCCTTTCCTGGAACTCACTTGGTAGCCCAGGCTGGCCTCGAACTCACAGAGATCCGCCGGCCTCTGCCTCCCGAGTGCTGGGATTAAAGGCGTGCACCACCACCGCCCGGCATAGTCTTTCTTTTTTTTAAATCCTTCCAATATCATTGTTTCCTCCCTTAAGAGTTAAGTCACAAAACAAACATGCAAATAAAGTAATAACAAAAAAGGAAAAAGAAAAAAGTAATTCAGAGGATAAAGAGACAGCTCAGTGGTTAAGAGCACTGGCTGCTTTTCCAGAGTACTGGAATTCGGTTCCCAGACCCAACATTAGGTGGCTCACATCACCTGTAACTCTTGCTTCAAGAGCTCCGACACTCTCTTCTGGCCTTATTGACCATCAGGGTACACATGACACACACACACACAGAGGCACACACACAGAGGCACACACACACAGAGGCACACACACACACACACACAATTCCTTATAGAAAAAATTTTAAAACACAAAAATTAGTTCAGCTAGGCCTGTCAATTCTGTGGCTAAGAGACTACTCCTAAGGAAGGCTGATTGACCTAAAGCCATGCTAAGACAGAAGGAGGGCTGGAAAGTTGGCTCAGTGGTTAAGAGCAGTTGTTGCTCTTGAGAGAATCAGGGTTCAATCCCTAGCACCCACGTGTCAACTCACAACTGTCTGTAACTCCAGTTCCAGAGGTAATGAAGGCCTCTTGTGACCTCCTAGGGAACCAGGCATCCACACAGTGTACATACATACATGCAGGCAAAATACTCATACATATAAAACAATAAAATAAATCTAATTTTTCCTTACAAGTTGGGAGGAATAATTATCCCTTTAATGAGATAATGTACTTTTCTTTTCCTGGAACCCCTCCTTTGTGCATATGCTTACAAAGATTCCACTGCAGAAACTTGGGGCTCCCCAGAGTTTCCAGTAACACTGGAAATGTATCACCTCCTACGTTGGTTAGTTGTCTGTGTCAACTTGACACAAATAGAGTCATCTGAGAAGAGGGGATCTCAACCCAGACAATGCATCCGAGGATTAGCCTATAGGCAAATGTGTTGGGTGTGTCCTTGATTAATGATTGACATAGGAGAGCCCAGCCCACTGTGGGCAATGCCATCTCTGAGCAAATGGGCCTCAGTTGTATAAGAAAGTAAACTGATGAGGAGCAAGCCAGTAAGCAGCATGCCTTCATGGCCTCTGCTTGAATCCCTGCCTCCAGGTTCCTGCTTGAGTTCCTGTACTGACTTCCCTCAAGGATGGACTGTGACCTGTAAGCCAAGTAAACCCTTGCCCCCCAAGATGCCTTTGGTCACAGCAACAGAAACCTAATGAAGATATCTCTTCAAACATCTCGTTTTAATTCTGGAGTGCTCTAACATGAACATTTCAGTGGGGCTAGAGAGATGGCTCAGTGGTTAAGAGCACTTGTTGTTCCTGCAGAGGGCTGTGATTCAGTTCCCAGTACCCACATGGTGGTGGTTCACAATCATCTGTAACTCTAGTTCCAGAGTATCTGATCTCCACAGGCACCAGGCACACACATGGTGCACATATATACATAAACAGAACACACAAAATAAAATATCTCTCTCTCTTTCTCTCTCTCTCTCTCTCTCATTTCTCAAGACAAGATTTCTCTGTGTAACAGCCCTGGCTGTCCTGAAACCTACTTTGTAGACCAGGCTGGCCTTGAACTCATAGAGATCTACCTACCTTTGCCTGCTGAGTGCTGGGATTAATGGTGTGTGCCACCAACACCCATCAAAATAAATAAATCTTTTTTAAAAAGGAAAAAAAAACAACAACCCAGAAACAGAAAAATACCATCTCTAAGCATAGTGGTAGATGTCTTTAATCCCAGAATTTAGGAGGCAGAAATAGGCAGTTCTCCGTGAGTTCAAGGCTAACCTGTTCCAAAACCACCCAGGGCTGTATAGTGAGACTTTGTCTCAAAACAAAACAAAAATCCCAAAACTCGACATGTGCAGAAGTTTGCCTTTCTGTGCTATCTTTCATTTGGCTCTCAGGACTCCCAGAGAAAATCTAGTTCCGCTTCCACCTGACAGAATAAACTCTGCAGAGGTTTTTTTTACAGACATCCTCCCCCCCAAATTCTTGATAAATTTAGTGTGTGTGTGTGTGTGTGTGTGTGTGTGTGTGCGCATGTGTAGGAGGTGTGTGGCATAGCACATGCATGGACATCGGAGGACACCTTGCAGGAGTCAGTCTCTTCTTCTACCATGTGTCTTCTCGGGAGTGAACGCAGATGGTCAGATTTGCTGGAAAATTCCTTCGCTCTCTGAACCAACTTGATGCTCCTTTCTTTTTGTTGCTGTTGTTTTGAGACGTTTCATGTAGTCCAGGCTGCCCAAAAGTTCACTATGTAGTCCAGGCTGGCCTTTAACTCCTGTCTCAGCACCACAGGTGTTGGAAGTACAGGCATTATGGGATTACAAAGATGACTCTCCTTGCTTTTAAAAATATTTTTGAAGTGTGATCCTAACTAGTCTCAACAATAAAAACCCAGAGTCAGACAGATATCCAGGGTGAAGGCTGAAAGATCAGAGAAGCAGAGCAGCAGCCACTTAGAGACTTCTTACCTCTACAAAATCTCAGACTGAAACAGGGAGATCCTGTCTCTAGGAATCCTCAGACTGAATGGCCCAGATCCCGTCTCCACCTCTCTAGTGCTGGGACTAAAGGCATGTACCTCCACCTGCCTCTGTTTTTCTTTTATAATGATTTAATCTCATATAGCCCAGGCTGTCCTTGAACTTCTGATCTTCCTGCTTCCTCCTCCCAAGTACTGGGATTAAAGCTGTGTGCCACGACTGCCTAGTCTCTATGGTTAACTAGTGGCTAGCTCCACCCTCTGATCTCCAGGCAAGCTGTATTTATCAGAAGACAAACAAAATATCATATATCATAGTTTTTTCCCCTTTTTGAGATAGTGTCTATATGTAGCCCTGGCTGTCCTAGAGCTCAATATGTAGACTAGCCTGGCCTTGAACTCACAGCTCTCTGCCTTCCTCTGCCTCCCAAATTCTGAGATTAAAGTTGAGTATCACCATGCTTAGCATATGTTTATGATTTTAAAAAATCATGTGTACATGTGTATACATGTGCACAGATGCCTGTGTTGTCCAGAAGAAGGTGTTGAATCGCCTGGAGCTGGGACTACCCACTGTCGTGGTATGTGGGGGTCCTCTTTCCATTTCGGCCTATCAGCCATCAGTCCAAGAGGAGGAAGAAGCAGAGGGGGTCACAGAAAACTTTGTACGGGAGCCCATGAGCAGACAGACAGGCCTCCAGGAGACAGACTTTGGTGAATCAGCTCAACTTTATCCCAGAGTATAAGGAATATATAGGATTGGGGAGCCTGGGGACAAATCCTAATTTGCATTAAGAGGCTGCTCCTATCCTAAGGCTTTGTACGTGGCAGTAGGGTCCTATAACAGAGCTCCTAGCAGAAATCTTCTAGTAGGAATCTGTGCCAAAATTTAAGTCAAAGATGAATCAGGCATCTGGTTTAGAGACAGCTTTCAGATAAGGCCAGTCCTCCAGGCCCAGGGCCATCCTCCAGATAAGGCTAAGTACAGAGCAGGAAGCTTTGCTGGGTAGGGAGGGCATTTTCATATTGCTGAGCTTAGAGAAAGCCACCAGGCTATGGCAAACTTCAACCTGCCAGCAAAACCCTCCAACAGCGGTGTGGTGGTTTGAATGAGAATGCCCCCCATAGGCTCATACATTTGAATGTTTGGCCCCAGTGAGTGGAACTGTTTGGCAAGGATTAGGAGGTGTGGCTTCGTTAGAGTGGGTGTGACCCTGTACTAGGAGTGGTTTCAAAAGCCCATGCCAAGCCCAGTCTTTCTCTATTGTTGGAGGTTTTTGCTTTTTTGGGTGGGCTCGCCACCCAGCTCCCAAATAAATACCACACACGAGGCTTATTCTTAATTATGAATGTCAGGCCTTATTATCCTTATTATCTTCTGTAAAGATAGATAAATCTTACTCTTACTCCGTGACTTGCTGTGTAGCTGGGTGGCTGGCCTTGGAGTCCTCCTTCTCTGGCTCCTTCTAGATCTCAGATCTCTCCTCCCAGTTTCCTCCCTCTATATATTCTCTCTGCCTGCCAGCCTCGCCTATCCTTTCTCCTGCCTTGCTATTGGCCAGTTCTTTCTTAGACCATCAGGTGTTTTACACAGGCACAGTCACACAGCTTCACAGAGTTAAACCAATGCAACATAAACAAAAGTAACACGGGCTGGAGAGATGGCTCAGAGGTTAAGAGCACTGGCTGTTCTTCCAGAGGTCCTGAGTTCAATTCCCAGCAACCACATGGTGGTTCACAACCATCCGTAATGAGGTCTGGTGCCCTCTTCTGGCCTGAAGGGACACATGCAAGCAGAATACTGTATACATAAATAAATAAATAAATCTTTAAAAAAAAAACAAAAACAAAAGTAACACATCAGCCGGGCAGCCGGGCAGTGGTGGCGCACGCCTTTAATCCCAGCACTCGGGAGGCAGAGCCAGGTGGATCTCTGTGAGTTCGAGGCCAGCCTGGGCTACCAAGTGAGTTCCAGGAAAGGCGCAAAACTACACAGAGAAACCCTGTCTCAAAAAAAACAAAAAACAAAACAAAAACAAAAACAAAAAAAACAAACAAACAAACAAACAAAAAGTAACACATCTTAAAATATTATTCTACTACATTTCTCTTTTCCTGTTGCCTGTGGAACAGGATGTAAAGCCCCAATTAAGTGCTTTCTTTAGTAAGAGTTTCCTTGGTCATAGTCTCTTCACAGCGTTAGAACAGTAACTAAGACACATGGGAACTGAATTAGAATCCTCTGCAAGAGCAGTATGTGCTCTTAACCACAGAGACATCTCTCCAGACCCATTACATTCTTCTTTCTTTGTATATGTATTTATGTGGGTACACATGTACATGCAGGTTCTCATGTATACACATGGGGGTGAGGGCAAAAGGACAACTTTGTATATCATTCCTCAGGCATGATATATTTTGTTTCCTTTTTTCCTCTTCATGAGACAGTTCCTTGCTGGCCTGGAAACTAACAAGTAGGATAGACTGGCTGTCCAGGGAGACCCAGGGACCAATCTCTCTCCACCTCCCTAGCATTGGGGTTACAAAGTAGGATTAGCTTTTTCTCTTTTTCCAGTAGGAAGCACAAGAACAATTTTATTAGAGTTGGAAAGAGAACAACAGAGCAGACAAGCTGTAGATCTCTGAAACCTTAGGGATTGGAGGTGAGGGTAGGAATCAATATGGAGAAGAGGAAGAGAGAAAGTAGTGTGTATTAGTTAAATAGAACTTAATAGACATATCTATCTATCGATCTATCTGTCCATCCATCTATCTGTCTGTCTAAAGGGCATTTATATTTTTGGTTATGAGCCTAGCCTTTAATGGCTGAGCCATCTCTCCAGCTCTAAAGAGGATTTATTAAAATGGCTTACAGGCTGTGACCCAGCTAGTCCAACAATGGCTGGCTGTCTACCCACAGAAGTTCTAAGAATCCAGTAGTTGTTCAGTCCATGAGGCTGGATGTCTCAGCTGGTTTTTAGTATACACCAGAATGCCAAAGAAGTGGACTTTTTTAGCCCTGGCTGTCCTGTACTCACTTTGTAGATCAGGCTGGCCTCAAACTCAGAGAACCACCTGCCTCTGCCTTCTGAATGCTGGGATTAAAGGTTTGCACTACTGTGGAAGGCCCAAACAGCTTGACCACACAGCTGCCATGACCAACTTAGAGGCCCAGACATAGCTGCTATAACAGACTTACTGGCAGGCAACACCTGGATCCAGGAAAAGTCATAAGCTGATACCACCCAGGGATGGGGAAGTACCTGGCATCCCAAACATTCCAGCCATTAGATAAGGTTAGACAAGATGGCCAGATGTCCCTGAGCCTAGCACATGCCTATTTCTCCCTTTTACTGAGACAAATGTCAGCCAATCAGGGTCCCGAACCCTGGAAATCCCTTTACTCCCTACCCTGCCTGGTCTTGGGGCTCTCTGCTCTCACTGCTGAGTTGGACAGACAGAGAGACCAGGTTTGAACTTGAACAGAGGCTCTTTGCTTTTACATATGGGATCTGGTCTCTGTGGTGGTCTTTTGGGGGTCCCTGCCATCTGGGCATAATAGCGATCACCATCTGACTGAAGAAGTAGGCTTTAATGCCAGTGAAAGAATGGTAAGCTTCCTTCTTCCATGTCCTTTATATAGGCTGCCAGCCGAAGATGTGAACAGATTAAAGGTGGACCTTCCCACCTCAGAAGATCCAGATTAACAGTGGGTCTTCCAATTCAAATATTTAATTAAGAAAAAAAAATCCCTAATTGGTATACCCAGTGGCTTGGGTTTTAGTCAATTCCAGATGTGGTCAAGTTGATAAGAAGAACAGCAGCCATCGCACCATGCCTTTTGAGTTAGGCCAGTGTGGTGACTTGAATAAGACTTGCCCCCATAGGCTCAAATACTTGAATGCTTAGTCATCGGGGAGTGACACTACTTGGAAAGATTAGGTGGTGTGACCTTTTGGGAGGAAGTGTGTCACTGGAGGTGGGCTTTGAGGTTTCAGAAACCCAAGCCAGGCCCCAGGGCTCTTTCCCTGTGGCCTGCCTATGTGCATGAAGAACTCCCAGCTCCTCTCCAGCACCACATCTGCCATGCTTCCTGCCATAACACTGGACTAAAACTTCTGGAACTGTAAACTAGCCACAACTAAATGCTTTCTTTTATAAGAGTTGTGTGCCAGACAGTTTTACATCAGCGTGACACAAGATAAAGTCCCTTGAGAGGGACCCTCAGTTAAGAAAATGCCTCCAAGAGATCAGGCTGTGGGCAAGCCTGTAGGGCACTTTCTTAATTAGTGATTAATGAATAGGGGGAGGGCCCAGCCCATGGTGGGTGGTGCCATCCCTGGGCTGGTGGTCCTGGGTTCTACAAGAAAGCATGCTGAACAAGCCCGGAAGCAGCCCTCCTCCACGGCCTCTGCATCAGCTCCTGCCTCCAGGTGTGTGAGTTCCTGTCCTGACTGCTTTTGATGATGAGCTTGAAGGGTTCTAGCAGGCCCGAGCACGGCAAACACGGTGCTGACAGGCTTGCTTTTTCCCTTTCTCCCCTCTGCTAAACTGTTAGGTCACATTCCTAAAGCTAGCCACCAAGGTCTATTCCCTTATTTGGCCACTGACTCGATCCTGAGACAAAACAGCAAGATCCCACTATCAAAATATCAAGGTCCAGCAGTCAAACTTGATTATTTTGACTACCCTAATTAAAATATCCAACAGAACTTACCAACGGGTCCCAGCTCATTCTAACACAGACCTCCTCTTTCTTCCTCTTAAAATTAACCCTTGCAAAGCTCTTTGCTGCCCTTTCTACCACCTCGTCTCTTTGCCTTGCTTAATAAAGAATCTCTTTGTGTTTGGAAATTGGTGTTTGGGTGTTGTTTGTGCCTAAACCGGGGTCCAGAGGGGGGAATACTGTAGCACTCAGGTCCCTTTGGAACTGTTATGTGGAACTGTGAGTGAAATAACTTGTTTTAGGTCATGGTGCTTTATCACAGCAATAGTAATCTAAGACATGTTTCCTTCATCAAAACGTCTCTTCCTAGTAATAGAACATTGAGTAAGATAGCCAGCGTGTTCAGCAAGGAGATCAGCAAGCAGCGATGTGGTTTAAAAAAAAAAAGGAGGGGGGAAAGGGGGTAGCTTCCGAGGAAAACTGACAAAGCCCAAAGTGTCAGAGGAAGCATTCTTAGGCCTTGGCCAGTATCCAAAAGAAAGGTGGTCAGGCTTAGCGGTGAGCGGTTCCTGGTCCTGGCTCTGCATACGGCTGCCCCAACTTTTGTTTTGTTTGTTTTTTGAGACAGGGTTTCTCTGTGTAGCTTTGCGCCTTTCCTGGATCTCGCTCTGTAGACCAGGCTGGCCTCGAACTCACAGAGATCCCCCTGCCTCTTCTTCCCAGGTGGGCCACCACCACCCGGCCACGCTTTTTTTTTTTAAATGTGGATTCTGGTAGTGGAACTCCAGTCTCCACGCTTGGAAACCAACCACTTGATTGAGTCATTTCTCCAGCTCCTCGATCTGTCCAAATTCCTAGATCATGGTCCGTATGTATGGGCCTCTCTCTTGTTTTTAACACACACCTCAGACTCCCTAGATATTGGGATTACAGACTGAGCCATCGCGCCCTAGTGAGGATTTCATCTAATTAAATTAATTAATCTTCAAGTCTGACTAACCAACTGGCTGAATCACTTATTCAAAGAAAGACTATCTTGTGTGTCTACCTCCAAGATACCACAGTTTCGTCAGTACTTGGAATAATTTTACTACCCACCGTTTATTATTTCTGCCGCCATGAACTTTATTTAAAATTATCCTTCAGGGGCTGAAGAAGAAGTGATTCAGTGGTTACAGAAGCTCTTGTTGCTCTTGCAGAGGACCCAGAGTTGGTTCCCAGCATCCGCATAGTGGTTCATAATCACCTGTAACTCCAGGTCCAGGGGACCCAAGGTCCTCTTCTGACCTCTCCGGCTCCAGCACAGACATGGTGCACATAAACTTACACACACACACACACACACACACACACACACACACACACAAGCAATAAACAAATTTTATAAAAAATATATAAATAAAATGAAAAGTCCCCTTAGGTAGATATTTGGAGGACCTGCATCTAAAGTAAACATTTCTAAAGCATATTATTAATTAAAAATTAATATGTTTATGAGGGCTGGGAAGATCGTACTTGCTGTTTGTTGGCTTTTTTATTTTTTTTAGCAAATTTTTGAGTTTTGTTTTTTTTGAGACAGGGTCTCTCTGTGTAGTTTTTTGGTGCCTGTCCTGGATCTCACTCTGTAGATCAGGTTGGCCTTGAACTCATAGAGATCTATCTGTCTTTCCCTCCTGAGTGCTGAGATTAAAGGCATGTGCCACCACCACTTAGCATATATATATATATATATATATATATATATATATATTATTTATTAGTCTGCATATATGTTTGTAAACCAAATGCATTCAGTGTCCATTGAGGCCAGAAGAGGGCTGTTGTGGAATGATCTTTTTGTACACTGTGAATATGTGTCACCTGGATTGGTTTAATAAAAAGCTGAACAGCCAATAGCTAGGCAGGATTTGGGGGGCAGAGAGGATCCTGGGAAGAACAAGGGCAGAGTGACAAGAAAACGCCATGAGACACAAAGCTAGCAGGATGGGCAGTATGTAAATGAGGCAAATGAGCCTCAGGACAGCACATGGATCAATAGAAATGGACTAATTTAAGTTGGAAGAGCTAGTTAGTAATGAGCCTAAGCTATGGCCGAGCTTTTATAATTAATAATAAGTCTCCACATGGTTATTTGGGCTGGCAGGCAGACAGAAGAATTCATCTACAGAGGGTGCCAGATCCTCTTGGAAATCAAGTTATAGATGGTTGTTAGCTACCATATGGGAATTGAACCTGGGGCCTCTGCAAGATCAGTAAGCACCCTGAACTACTGAGCCATCTCTCGAGCCTACTTGCTATTCTTAAAAGCTCCTATCTCAGCACCTACATGTGGTGGCTCACAGTTGCATGTAATACCAGCTCCAGAGGATTCCATGTCTTTTCTGATCTCCTTGGGCACTGTATGTACTTGTATATACCCATTTAAGGACATAGTCATAATTTAAAAATAAATATGGACAGGTGTGGTGCCACACACCTTAAAACATCTAATGCCTTCCTTATTAGTAGCTAAGTGGCATGATGCCATAAAACCTATAATTCCCCCTCTCAAGAGGCAGAGGTAGGAGAATTATTCTAAGTTCCAGACCAGACAGGGGTACATAGCAGGACCCTGTCTAAAGAGAGAGAGGGAGGGAGAGGCAGAGGGAGAGGGAGAGGGAGAGGGAGAGGGAGAGGGAGAGGGAGACAGAGAGATTCAACCCAAGAGATATTTTAATAATGATAAAATAGTTGATTCATTTGGAAGATATAACAATTATAAATATATACAAAGTAACAAATGTGTATGAAGAAAAAAAGAATTGAAAGAAGCTTAATTCTACAATAATCACTAACATGTTTGTTTTGATTTTCACAGTCATGCACATGACAGAACAACACTGTTTACTTGAGAATCTTGCTGATCACTTCTCTGCCTTTGACTAAGATCAAGTGTAGAATGCTGCCTTAGAGGAAACAAGGACGCAGCTTATTCTGAGCTAAATATGAGTGACCTTGGTCCTGGAACACAGATTCAACTTTCCCTGGATAGCACGTCCCATCATTAATGAGGTTCCATGCACTTTTGTAGCCAAACAACAGAGAAAACCCTAAACCAAAACACTTGACAAATGTGTGGGTGCTTTGATGGCAGAGCTCACACTCACCCCACCCTGGGCTCTCTTATCTCAGATCATTCAGAAACCTGATTAGCAGTGCAAGCATGAGATGTTTGCATGCTAGTCAAGAGGCCATGCCAGGTCCCACCCAGAGCTTGACAGCAAATGGGTATGCCTCGCCTGCCTTCCCAGACCTTAGGAGACGATGGGAGAAGATCATAAGTTCAAGGTTCCTTGGGCCCCTCTCAAAAACCAAAACAAACAAAAGATCCTTTTCTTAGTAAAGAGCACCTTTGCTTTACACTGCCTCTTCCTAAAATTCTTCTACGTTCAAATCTCAGCTTGCCCTGTGAAGAACTCTCTAGGAGGCTGCAGCTCAACCCGGGGCTTCCTCTCTTCAGCTCAGCCCTGGGCCTCCTCTGCTCAGCTCAGCCCGGGGCTTCCTCTGCTCAGCTCAGCCCTGGGCTTCCTCAGCTCAGCTCAGCCCTGGGCTTCCTCAGCTCAGCTCAGCCCTGGGCTTCCTCTGCTCAGCTCAGCCCTGGGCTTCCTCTGCTCAGCTCAGCCCTGGGCTTCCTCTGCTCAGCTCAGCCCTGGGCTTCCTCTCTTCAGCTCAGCCCTGGGCTTCCTCTGCTCAGCTCAGCCCTGGGCTTCCTCAGCTCAGCTCAGCCCTGGGCTTCCTCTGCTACTGCCTGGTGACAAGTGAGAGAAACTGAAGGAGTCAAGACCTATGGGGCCATTTGTGTGTTTGTCTGTTGGTGTATATACATAATTTTACTATTTAATAATGATAAAAGCACATTTGCATATTAGTGAGATGTATGTGCTTGTTTGTCTCAGCACAACACTATCCAATGTTTTATTTAGTGTTTCAGTGTGGTTTTTTTGTTCTTTTGTTTCTTTTCCTTTTTTTTTTTGGTTTTTCAAGACAGGGTTTCTCTGTTTAGCCCTAGCTATCTTGGAATTCGAGTTGGAGACCAGGTTAGCTTTGAACTCGTATAGAGATCTGCCTGCCTCTGCATACCACCATGCCTGGCTTTTTTGTTTCATTTTTGATACAGGTCTTTACTGTGTGGTGCTGATTGTCTTGTAACTCACTACATAGACCAAGTTGACCTTGAATTCAGAGTTACTCCTACATCTGTGCTGTGGAATAATCCTTTTGTACACTGTGGAGATTGGCCACTCAGGTTGGTTTAATAAAAAAGCCGATTGTCCAGTAGCCAGGCAGGAATTATAGGTGGGATAACCAAACTAGGAGAATGATGGGAAGGAAAAGGGAGGAGTCAGAGGAAATACCAGTCAGCCGCCCAGGAAGCAGAAAATGAGGTAGCAAGCTGTGAGTCACATGGCAAAGCATAGATTAGAAATATGGGTTAATTTAAATGTTAGAGTTAGCTAGTGGGGTTGGAGAGGTGGCTCAGTGCTTAAGAGCTCCAACTGCTCTTCCAAAGGACCCAGGTTCAATTCCTAGCACCTACATGGCAGCTCACAACTGTCTGTGGCTCCAGTTCCAGGGGATTGGATGCCTCAGACATACATGCAGGCAAAACACCAATGTAAATTAAATAAAAACAAATAATTTTTTTTTTTTGATTTTTCGAGACAGGGTTTCTCTGTGTAGCTTTGCGCCTTTCCTGGATCTCACTCTGTAGACCAGGCTGGCCTCGAACTCATAGAGATCCGCCTGCCTCTGCCTCCTAAGTGCTGGGAATAAAGGCGTGCGCCACCATCGCCCGGCTAAATAAATATTTTTTAAAAAGAGCTAGCAACAGCCTGCCAGCAAAAGAACTGGCTGAGAAAAATACCTTGCTTGCTTACACTCTGTTAATATATAACAAGTTGCTTAGGTATGAATGTATGTGGGTTCTGAGACAACTTGTTTTTTACCTGTAATACATAAAATGTTTAATCATGTAAGGGATATGGAAAACATGCTGTTTTTTACTTGTATTTATTGTAATCGTTCACTTAAAAAATAGAATGTAACCACACACACACACACACACACACACACACACACACACACACACACAAAGAGCTAGCAACAAGCCTGAGCTATTGGCCGAGCATTTACTATTAATATTAAGTTTCTGAGTGATTATTTGAGAAACAGCTGCTGGGACAGGAAAACTCTCCTTCAAGTGCTGGGATTAAAGTCGAGGTCCATCATGCACACAGCATGTTATATTAATTTGATACTTACATATGGTGATATTTTATTTGTACTAAAATGTGATTTGTATGTTAATAAATAAAGTTGCCCTGGGGTCAGAGCTATTAGCAAGCCATAGCAAAAGCTGGGCAGTGGTGGTGCACGCCTTTAATCCCAGCATTTGGTAGGCAGAGCTAGGCGGATCTCTGTGTATTCAAGGATACAGCCAGCATTGGAGACACATGCCTTTAATCTCAATACCAACCATAGAAGACCTGGAGGTCTGTACAGACAGGCAGTGACTAGGAGGTCATGTGGTTGGGTTTACAACCAATGAGAAGGCAGAACAGAAACTCTATAAAAAAAGACAGACACACAGGAAGTAGGTCTCTTTGCTGAGAGGAAGGACAGCGCCAGTGAAGGGTAAGGTTTCTAGCTCTGACCTCTTCGCTTTTAACTCTGCAATTGTCTCTCTGTTTCTTAATTAATAAGACCATTTATCTACACATACATGATGAGAAATAACAATGGTAAAAGTCTATGTTTTTCATAAACCATTCTGTTTCTATAACAACAGAAAACTTTATATATATACTTCAATTTATAACATACAGTAGTCTCCAATTTTAGCTAAGGTGTTTTGAGCTGTGTTCAATTGTGTTGTATGGTTGATGGCTCACACAGTGTGAGGCTGAGATGTGTGTTCAGAAGCTAGGCTGTGGGGAAGCCACACAATGCAATATGGTGGAGGGTGGGGGATAGGGGTATAGGGGACTTTCCAGAAACACCTTATATTCATTATACATTATACTTGGAATTAATTTTAGTCATTGTGCATTCAGAAATCTTTTATTCTTGCCCAATCTTTACAGAAACCCACATGGGATCCCCACTCTCTGCTTCTCAAATGTTGATTCAAAGGCATGCATCACCGTGCTGGTTCACTGAAAGAAGCTTTTATTCCTTTGTAGGAATCTTGGCTTAAATTTACTCTTTGGTTGGACCATTGAGAGGGCCCAGCAAGTAAGACACACGACAGCCTGAGTTTGATCACCTGAACCCACATGGTGGAAGGCAGGAGAAAATTGATTCCTGGAAGTTGTCCTTTGATTTCCACAAGTGCATGCACATGTATGCATGTGAACACACACACACACACACACACACACACACACACACACACACTTTTTTAAAATTATAATTTTAATTAGCTTACAAACTACAGAGATTTCTTTTTGAACATCTTTTTTTTTTTGGTTTGGTTTTTCAAGACAGGGTTTCTCTGTATAGTCCTGGCTGTCCTAGAACTCACTCTGTTGACCATGCTGGCCTTGAACCCAGAGATCTACCTGCCTCTGCCTCCCCAGTGCTGGGATTAAAGGTGTGTGCCACCACTGCTCAGCTGAACATGCTTGGTTTTGGTCAACCCACTTCCACTCCATGTTCCCATCTCTACTTAACCTGTATTCTCCCCTGTTCTTTTATATCATGCATATTTTACTATCCTCTTATTCATTTTTTTTTCTTGGATTGCAAGATCATAGATTCCCAAGTAGCTTCTCTATGTATACAATACTCATTTATTTTAAGTATATCTGTATATACTTATTTATACTCATATATACTTAATATATGTATATACTTATTTATACTCAAATATAATCATATTTATTTAGTATATATATAAAGAGAGTGTGACGTGTGTGAGCACAAACATGCCAAGGTACATGTGTGAAGGTTTTGTTTCCATGTCACAGTCTACCGATGCGGAAAGTCAGGAAAGAAACTCAAGCAGAAGCCATGGCTGCTTACTGGTTCTCTCTCTCCTTCCCTCTCTAGCTTTCTAGCTCATGCTCTGCTAGCTTTTCTGCCTAGGGATGGTGCTGCCCACAGTGGGCAGAGCTTACCCTCATTAATCACCCATCAAAACAACCTGCAGATTTGCCCACAGGCCATTCTCCATGGAGATTCCTTCTTCCCATGTGACTCCAGGCTGTGTCAAGTTGACAATAAAAACTAGGCAAGGCAGTAGGCATCCTTTTTTTGTCCAGATACTAGAGAAAGAGTGCTCGGTGTCTCCATTGTAGAGCTTGTTAGCTTCACACTATCTATGTAAAGCCTTTATTCTTCCACTTCCTCTCTATCTAGTTTGTCCAGAGTTTTCTTCATAAAGGGATGTCACATGGCTAAGGATGTAGATGGTGACGGAGTCTTTACCTGATGCCTTCCCAATCACTCATATACAGATGATGGCTGGCAGTCATGGTTCTTTTGAGACAGATTTCTGTGTAGCGCTAGCCGGTCTATAACTTATCATGGAAACCTGCAGCAAACACTAAGCTTGTAGCAATCCTCCTGCCTCTATCCCCTGAATGCTGGGATTATAGGCTTGACTATGCTTGGCAAAAGTATTGAATTTTATCAAATACTTTTTTTTGGTATCTACTAAGGTAATCATATAGTTTCTGTATGCTCGTGTGTGTATGTGTGTAGTGAATGTGTGTGCTTGTATGTATGCATTTTTGTGTGCTTGTATGTGCCTACAGGGGACAGTTTATATTCAAATCATAATACTGTGCTTCAGTGAGACCTTCTTCATCTCAAAGAAGCAAGGAAATAATGTTGTGGGAGGATTGTTTGCACAGCCGTTCCCCTGTGCCATACAATTTAACCTTGAATCAATGGGCAGAGTCAGCAACTGGCTGACTGGAATTAGCCATAGAGATGTTGGAGGACTGAGAAGTCAGATGAGGGACAGGAAGAAATAAGGAGGGGCTTGGGGAGATTTCTTGGGCTTTTCCATCTGGGAAATGTGGAGAGTAGGCTCAGTGGATCGTTCCTCTGCTGTTCTTCAGATCTATCAGGTTTTTAATCTCAATTTCTGACTCTCTGCTTTTTATTAATACTAGACCAACAAAGGTAAATACATTACAGCCAGGCGGTGGTGGTGCATGCCTTTAATCCCAGCACTCGGGAGGCAGAGGCAGGCAAATCTCAAAGCTGGAGACCAGCCTGATCTATAGAATGAGTTCCAGAGCAGACAGAGCTACACAGAGAAACCCTGTCTTGAAAAACAAAACAAAACAAAGGAGCGAAAGAAAATGTGGACTGTCTACACATGAGAAATTCTCACCTAGCCCAACATGATGGCACAAGCCTATGATCTCAGCAGGAAGGAGCTGGAGCCAGGAGAACTACCAGATTTGAGGTAAGCCTAGATAGTGAGACTGTCTTTACACAAAACAACAAGAAGCCCAGACAAACGGATAAGAATAACTTCCATAGAAAACATGGTGTGAATTAGTGTGTAGAGAACCCTGGCTCCGTCACCTGGCCCACAGCAGCCACTGCCCAAATGGGAGCCCCTTTTAGGCACCCGAATCCTTCCAAATGTTAGATGCAGCCCTGCCCAGGAGGGCGGGCCAACTTCCTAGAACTCCTAAGCAAGACTAAGCTTGAAAGAAAACGAGGTGCAATTTAGGAGTTACTCAATGGTTTATGTATTTCTTAATCATTTTTTTTTCTCCAGACCAGTGTAATGAACTCCTCTTTCCCATTCATCCGCTTTATCTAGGAATCTTACTTTAATCCTGTTCTCCCATTCTAAATTCAAACTTTGGCCCTACTAAATATTATTTCACTATTATCTCATTAAAGAGTTTGATTAGACTCTGCCCATTGCCTCTATCATTGCTGTAAAGACACTTTATGAAAGGCTGAGGCTGGAGGATTATTAATTAGGATCTGCATAGTGAGTTCCCATCTAGCCTGAGTTAAAGTGTATCTATAGTGTAACAAAAACAAACAAAAGAATCCCTTAAACAAAAACCAAAAACAAACAAACAAACAAACAAACAAACAAAAAACCCAAAACAAACTCTAGCCACATTTTAACCAGAAATAGGTAGGCAGTGAAAGGCAGCTGGGAGCAAGATATTGTCCCTTGCCCAGATGAGTCTGGTGGATGCAGGCATCACCCATAAGATGCGAAACAACCCCTCCCAGAACCCAAGGTCTGCGCACATGGAGTTCCCAGTGTTGTGGGGTATCCACCAGAGAAGACTGCTCAGACATGGGTTTAAGCCAATAGAAAGTCTTATTTAGATCTCAGTGCAGCCCTGAGCCTTTCTCAGGGTGAGTTTTCAAGCACAAAAACCATGTTCGGAATTGACATACTTCAGTTAACAAGAACAATTAGGCAGAAGCAGAACTACAGAAGCAAAAAAGCAAGGTTAGTACATTTTGAGACTTTCCCAGAACCATGGACTTTGATGGATTAGGTTTATTGTTTTCATTTTTGGCAGGTGATGCCGTCTACACAGTGAGTTTTCCATCCTGAACGGCACTCCTATCATGGAGTCCGTTGTGCTAAGGTCTGGGACCCTGTTAGAGTATGCAGGAAACAAATATTTATTAAAAGACATTTTAAAATATTTTAAAAAGTATTTATTTTTGTGTATTTTTTGGGAGGGAGTGTTTCGAGACAAGGTAGTTTTGGTGCCTGTCCTGGATCTCGCTCTGTAGCCCAGGCTGGCCTGGAACTCACAGAGATCCGCCTGGCTCTGCCTCCCAAGTGCTGGATTAAAGGCGTGCGCCACCACCGCCCGGCTGTGTATGTTTTTATGTGTACAAGTGTTTTGTACTCCTTGTATGTATGTATGTTATGTTCATGCCTAGTGCCCACGGAAGTCATAAGAGGGTCCCGATCCCCTGGAACTAGAATCATGGATGGCTGTGAGCTACCACGTGGGTGCTTGGAATTGCCTCAAGAGACAATTCATCTCTTTGGTAACCTAATGAAGTATCCCTTGTACAATCTGGGGTGCCCAGTGTTTTACAATTGGGGTGTTCAGCTTTCTATATTGCAGTATGGTGTGGTCCATGACAGATGTGTTGGGCCGAGTTCAGCTATTCTGGGATGTATATGGCTAATGGCCTGCAAGGTGGACCCCGATGCTAGCTGTTACTAGTGTTGTGCTTGAAAAACAATCACGGCTCCTTTCTTCTATCTATGCTATAAAAGTAACACCCTCTAGCCTTGGGAAAGTCTCTCAGCCTCTCTCTCTCTCTCTCTCTCTCTCTCTCTCTCTCTTTCGGGAAATGCCTTTCTGTCATCCCAGCACTCAGGAGGCTGAGGCTGGGCGATCAAGAGGTTGAGAGCAGCATGTACTACATGTTGAGAACCTGTCTCAAGAACGACAAACCAGGACTGGGTTGTGGCTCCATAGATAAAGTGCTTGCCTAGGGTACACAAGGTCCCAGGTTCCAGGCCCAGCACTTCTGAACACACAGGAGCCTTCCTTAGTCATTGGGGTTCCTTCAGATATCGGAACGAGTCCTTCTTTGACGGAAGGGTGGGGTAATTCCCTGGGACTTCTGAGCAGGACTGAGCTTGAAAGAGAACAAAGAACCATTCAGAAGTACTCAAGGGCTTTGTTTGGTTGTTGGTCCAGTGACCTCTTCTTCCTCTTGCATATGTTACCTAGGAATCTGCTTTCACCTCCTCCCACTGGGAACTCAACCAGGGCTCTAGGAGATTTTATTTTACTATTATATCCAAGAATCTTGAAGGAGTCTAATTAGAGACCACCCATTGTGTGTACTGTTACTGTCAAAAACACTTTATCAAGGTAATCCCAAAGTTCAGGAGGCTGAGGGAGAACTGACATGAGTTCAAGGCTAGCCTGGGCTACATACCGATCAGGCAGAGCTATGCTGTAAGACATGTCTCTACAGTGCAAACAGATATCCCAAACCCACTCACACTTCACCAGAGGCTTGGTAGAGGGAAGAAAGGAGCCTGAGAACAAGTTTCATTGTTTGTCTAAATGGATGCCGGGTATCACTCCGAAGCCCAGCTGAACAACTCCACCTAGATCCGCGGCACGCACAGTTGCAGGAGCATTTCTAGTGTAAGTTTGGACACTTTTCCTAAGGTGGCTTGTATTTAGGAAAAACACAAATTTATTAAGGGGGCTTTTTTTTTTTTTTTCTAATTGACAAATATAAAATGTTGACGTCATCTGTTTGGTAACGTATTGAGCTATCTTCTCCACTAGGTGTCGCTGTTGCACCTGAAAAATAAACGTCACACTAAGAAAGTGATATTCTATTTAGCCCAGGGAGAGCCTCCTCTCCTTAGTCCCTCCCTCCTCCCTGTTCTCTCTTCTCTCTCTCCCTCCCTCCCCGCTTCCCTCCCTCCTGACAGAAGCACTCCATCAGCAGGACATGATGATGTTTGCCTGAGGTTCACCACTCAGGAGGTAGAAAGATTTAGAGTTTGAGGCCAGGCTGGACCAAATGAGATTCTGTGTGTGGGGGAGGGTGGAGGGAGGGCAATAAGGAGGAAGAGGAAAGAGGTGGAAGGAGGAAGAGAAAGGTGAGGAGGAAGAGAAAGAAAAATTGGGGAGGAGGAAGGACCTCTAAGACCCAGGCACAGTGGGGCCCTCCTATAACCTAGCACAGAGACAGGGGGATCTCTGTGAGTTCAAGGCCAGACTGTTTTACATAGTGAGTTCCAGGCCAACCAAGAATACCTGGTGAGACCCTGCCTCAAAAAAGGAAAAGAAACCCCGCCAGAAGGTTTTTTTATCGGAATGCCAGCATTCCAAAGGAAATCAGACAGGATTTTGTGGTACAGTTTTGTGTGTCCAGAAGATAAAGAAAAATCCAGAGTCTATGGAAGAATGGCTGAAACTGGGCAAACAATGGACCCTAGAGAATTAAAATCGTCCTAGGAATCCCAAGCTGGAGGAGAGAATGGGCTGAACTCTGAAGAGATCCGGACAGCTGATCTCACAGCTGGAGTCTCCGTCCTCAGCCCTAGCTTCATTTCACTTTGTTTCTAGAACAACAACAACAGAAACATTTTGTTTCTTCTAGAAAGACTCAAAACGTAAGGTTTTTATCTCCCCAGTGCAGTCTAAACTATAAGTAAACCACTTTTCTTTCTACTGGCTCCTAATTTCTTTTGCAATACAGAGAAACTGAAACGGAGGTAAGTTACAGACCTCAGTGGCTGGGAGGGTGGCTGGTCTGTCCACGAAAGCACTTTTGATCTTCGGGTTAGGCCCTTGACCCTCCTTTGCTTTGAACTATTTATGACTCTGGGCCTCAGTCTCAGGCCGTCAGAGTCAGGTTTGTGTGGAAATATCTTTGCCCACTGGCTAGGAGGTTCTTTTAGGTGAGTCATTTTGAGGCAGGACAGAATGACAGGGAAAGTAAGGACATGAGGAGGGTAAGGTGACCCCCCAACTCTGGAGGTCAGTTGAAGCCCACCACCACGGAGAATCAACGATTCCCGACCAACTAGCATTTGCCGTGAAGGTTGCCAATTAGGAATATTTCTTTTCTGGGTGGTGGTAGCACATGGCCTTGAGTCCCAGCACTCAGGTGGCAGAGGCAGGTGGATCTCTGTGAGTTCAAGGTCAGCCTGGTCTACAGTATGAGTTCCAGGGCAGCCAAGGCTACACTGAGAAGCCCTGTCTCAGGGAAAACAAAAAACAAAAGATGATTTCTTTTATATAAAAGCATTTTCAAGTAAGAATGTTAAAAGAAATATAAACCAGGTAGAATATGTGAGACCCTGCGAAGCTCTCCACCCCTCTCCGGGATGCTCACAAACAGGACTATTCACTTTGTTTACAGTGATGATACCCTAAATTCCCTGCCTTCACATCTAGAGTTTTTGTCCTATGACTTTGTCAGCCTGTCTGCTGTCCCTCGGGAGCTAGCCTGGGATCTCATTGAAATTCCTTAGCAGTCCTTTGAAGAAAACTTGAGAATGCACCAGAGTCCCATCTAAGGCTATGGAAAAGAGGGTGAGTTCAGGCGCTCCTTTCCAGAGCCGCGCCCACACTGGCAGGAGTGCCTACTCTTTCTCTGGGTGCCTCTCTCTATTAACTCCATACTTAAACTCTAAGTTAGCAATGTCTTTAAATCTCTCTCTCTCCTTCTCCCTCCCTCTCCCCTCCAGTGTGCATGTGCCTCTGTGTGTGTGTGTGCATGCGTGTGTATGCGTGCATGTGCACGCGCACCCCACACCTGTCGGCATGCTGATGCATCATGCGA
>NC_051075.1:46683229-46858229 GCF_004664715.2 Peromyscus leucopus
TGCTCTAATGATTTAGGAATATAGTTGAGTTAGCCTAGTGTGTGCCTAGCATGTCAAGACCCTGGGTCATTTCCCATTACCACAGAAGAAAAAATGCATTATCAAATATAGCAAGTGCTCTTTTCCTGGGAATTGTTTACTGAAAATTTTTATATTTTAAAAAAAAAAAATCAAGCCAGGCATGGTAGCGTACTCCTAGACCAGCCTGGTCTTCTATAGAACAAGGTCTAGAACAGAAGGCTGCACAGAGAAACTCTGTCTCAAAACCAAACATTAAATATAACTGGGCTCCATGATGATTTTGATCCCATCTGGCCTCTTTGGATATGTCCTACAATTGTGTAAAATGGTGACCCTAGCCAGGGGAAAGGTCAGTCCTTCACTAGCACCATGATGAAAAGAACGAACTAAGATACGTGAGGCCTAGAATACTTACCCAGCCATGGAAGACTGAACAGAATGGACAACGAAGAGGAAGAGAACAACTTACCATATCCTGATTTTTCCCACCAAAGCCTTTACATGAAAAATACTACCCGTTCTGTTTTCCCTCCTCTGCCTTTGATTACAGTCATACAGTCATGAATCCATACAACAAAATGAGCAATATTGAAGCTTCCTACATTAGTCAGTTGAAACTGACTAAAAAGAAATTCAACATTGAAACTGTTTATATCAGTTTTATAGTCAAACACCAATTCTCATGAGTATGTTCAAGTTTTGGGGTTTGGGGTTTGTTTTTTGGAGATGTTCACGTTCTCAATGAGCTGCGGAGATGTGCCAATCTCTACACCGCTGAGCAGAAGTTACCATTCAGTTGCATACACCCGCCTTTTTTTTTCTTTGTTTTTGTTTTGCATCAAGAACAATTAAAGTGAGTAGGAATGAAAGAAGTTGTAGTACCTTGCCAGCTTTACTGCTGTGTCTGGAGCTGACATTATCTGTTCCAGAACCCTTGAGAATTCTTGTCTCACCCATAGGCATGGGAAAGTAGGGCTGTGTCAGTTTGGAAAAAGAAAGCTATCAAACCAAATGCAGCTTAATTCAGATAAGCACCTGTCAATATCCTAAAAGCAATTCTGGGTCCATTCAACCTGGAAAGATGCCAAAGGAAAGAAATGGTACTTGCAAAGGCAGTCTCTTACAAAGTAAGGATGAAGGGAAAACATGCTCTTGGGATTCCTGGCTATTCAGGGTCAGGGATTCCAGACATTAAGAGGAAATCTATTTTAAGAGAAGTTTTTACTTAGGCACTTTAGAAATATCCATTCCCCTTAAATGTAAGTTATGTATTTCATCAAAGTCCAAGCCATTGTCCTTGGCAAGAATGCTAGCTATAACTTGTGCCAGATCACTGTATAAACTTAATAAAAATGTTTATAAAAACACTGTATGATACAGACTTTTCACTATAGGTTAACCTTCCAAATGGGGAAGTTTACTTATTTCAGTTAATGTTCATTTTTAGATCAGTCTTATGCCTTGATTTAACTTTTGCCATTTGTATCTTTGTTGTTTAGAGGGCTCCCGCTCCACATCTTTCTAAATGTCCATTTTGTATAGAAAAACTGTATGCCTTTTTTTTTTAAATGTCTGTGACCCATGTGACTTGTGATATTTGCTGTCTTTCTCCGCAAAGCAAACAGCATCTTTGGAACAGTCAGCAGTTTGCCAGCATCCCCGCTTCAAAGTGAGATATGTCATCCTAGTGACAAGTCACTTGAGCTTTTCCCCTAATTTTCTGTAATACATAGGGCCTTAGAGGGAGTAAACCTGTGGGGACATAAAACTGCACAAGATCTATAAGACACGTCAGTTTTTTATTAATTCCAGAAATGTGAGTTGTTGAAATTGCTTAAGAGAGCTATCTTGAGACTAGATTATTCAATATAGCAAAGCCCAGGTTAGTGTTCCAACAAAGGGATACATACTACTATGGTCCCCAAAGCCAGATTTCTGTGTGTGTGTGTGTGTGTGTGTGTGTGTGTGTGTGTGTGTGTGTGTGTGCGCATTTGTGTGGTTTTTCAAGACAGGATTTCTCTGTGTAGCCCTGGATGTCCTGGAACTCTCTCTGCAGGTCATGCTGGCCTTGAACTCACAGAGATCCACCTGCCTCTGCCTGGCAAGTATTGGGATTAAAGGCTTGTGCCACCACTGCCTAGATTTCTCAGTCTTGAAGAGCAAAAGTCAAGATGCTGTCACCTAACAGCGATTCCAGTTTTTTCAGGTTGGTAATCAGAAAACGGAAGGAAGTCTTGCCACCACTGTCATTTGAGGAACCATCTTGAGCCGTCTCACTCCAAAGCGGTACAAAATGTTAAAGTCTTTTTCAAGAATTGAACTAGGGCATCAGGCAGGTCCTCTACCACTGAGCCATATCCTAAGCCCAGTGTCTGTCTTGTACTCCAGTTCTCCATGAAGTCCCATCTGTATCAGCTGATAGGAATGAGGACGCTGGTCCTGTTTGTTCCCTTAGGTCATGTTAGCTTCTTGATAGCTTCGATCCACTCCGCTCGCTCAGCCTTGCTGCTGGCCTGGATATAATAGTGTGTGTCATCCTTCGTAATCACTTTAAAGAGGTTTCCTTGGACGTTCCCTTTAACTCCTACACGGGAGGAAAAAAGTATTGAATATCCATGTCACCTTCCAGCTTGAAGCTGAGCATCGAGTATTTCTACTCCCTACAACCATATGGCCTACCAGTGGTTATTCCAAACATTTGCAGCTTGCTTGCTTGCCTGCCTCTGTGTTACCCATAGACCTACAGTTTCATTCACATCAAAGAATCCCATTTATGTTTTTAAAAAAAATTGCTTCGAATTGACTTTGAGCCTCAATTTCTACATCCACAAGATAGAAATGATATGACCTTCCTACTGGGGACTGTAAAATCAGTGTAAATAGAAAATAAAAGCACGTTATTAATATGAAAACACTGTGGCTCTTAGCTATAACTTAGGTGGAAGCTTATGGGCCATCAGCACAGAAACAGAATATAAAAAATAAGGCTTATTCAGTTGTATTCTTAAAACACAAGAACATTCATTCCATATCGTGCTTTCCTTTGTTTTTAAAATGGACTTCAAAAATCATACCATGATCTCATTGAGGAAAGGCCCACTTGATCCTCAGAGCTCAGGCTCCCCCCACCTAGTCCCTCAGGGGTATTAATGACATGCTGATGAAGGTCCCAGAGATCTTTAGGCCAGAGCTGAAGCTGCACCTTACCAGTAGGAACACCATTATCCTCCAGAGCAGACACAAGGGATCCACGAAGAGAAAACCCACCTACTGGCCTGTTCTCTTCCTGTGGAGGAAGAAATTGATTAGTAATTCCATGAACATACAGAAAAAGAAGACATATCGTCTTCTGTAACTGACCCGCCAGACCACGTCTAAAGCCACTCCAAATTGTCTGAACAGATGTGGCTGAACTTGGGCAAGTAACTTGTACCAGTGAGGCAGTTTGGGCCTGGTTCATGGCCAGCAGCAGCACTGTCACCAAATTACCAGGTCTGGCAGAGTTGAACAACAGTCTCATCCGACACTCTACCAGAAGCCTGTACTGGCTCCCTTAACCTTTGTCAACAACACACGGTTATGACGGCTTTTCCCACACATTGGACATTGTTATGTAAGTCTCGAATCATGTGCTTGGCATGAAACAGGTCGGCGTTATGGTATCTGGATGGTTAAAGAGCAACTTCACACCAGGAGCCTCAGCCCTTGGTCCCTTCTGTTAATCACTACTCAATGTGGCTCCAGCAAAGGAAAACTAAAGCAGATGAGTAACAATGCAGAAGTGTTGACTTAGATACCAGAGGAGGAGAACAGCAAGAAGGGGCCCAGCACTGCAGAATCTACAGCAGACAGTCTCAAGGGGGGACTGAGAAGCAGGTCTTGGGTACTGGGATAGATTTAGCCCAGCAATAGGAAGGTTAAAGGCAAAGTCTGGAAGCAAATGAATAGCAAAAGGCCTTGGACTCATCAAGGGCACAAAAAGTAGTTGAAGTTAGATAAAGAGTTAAATGCAAAATGTGCTCATACATTTGTTGATATTTTCCATGTTTTAGAAAGGATTTGTGTGGCTGGGAATGCAGCTCAATTTGTTAGCATGCTTGTTTAGCCTACACAGAGTTTTGGGTTCAATCTGGGATGATGGCACATGCCTGTAATCCCAGCATTCAAGTTCATCCTTGGCTACATAGTGAGTTTGAGACCAGCCAGGACTATGTGATATGCTGTCTTTAAAAATAAAATCAAAAAGGATTTGGCCACGGTAGCAACACAACTAGGACCCATAGAGAGGTCAATGGGTGCCTTTTGGAGGCCCAAGGGTCTGGTCCCCCAATCAGCTCACCTTCCAGCCCTCTGCCTAGGCCTTAACCCTCCTTGTGCTTTGCAGGGAATGAGGGGGTTCCTCCAGGAGGCTGAGGGGTCCTGACTGAAATTCACATCAAAGACAAGGCTGAACACCCCAACTAGAGAGTCATTTTTTATTAGAATTATATTAACTCAGTATGAGGCAGTATTTATCAGAAACATGGAGCAGCAACTCTTGGCTCAAAAAGTAATGTGTAAACTAAATACAATAAAAAGAAATTTTTTTTTATGTGAAAACAGGAAGTTGGGGAAGGCAGAATATGTAGGCCAGTTGGATGAAAAGGGATAAAGAGGCTGGGAGCACCGTGTTGGAGTCTCCCTCAATCCCCTTGCCCACAGAGCAGGCTTTGGGGTAAGTAAAAGGTGCTTTTTCTCAACATAATGAAGGTCCTCTCAGGGGAAGTGGGCACAGAAGACCCCACCCTGAGCAGACAACTATACAACAGAGCAGTGTGGCCTGCAAGGAACCATGGTGACATGTGAGAGAGGGCACACAGCAGCTGCCCACTCTGCTTCAGACTCTGGAAGCAGCACAGCCCCAAGGGACAGTGGTCACTCACTTTGGAAGGGTCATGGGTCACTCACTTTGGAAGGGTCATAGTAATGCAGGAAAGCTGGGTCCTTCCTCAGAACAAATCGGCGCACCTTCCAGTTTTTCCTCTTATGTCCCTGTGGGAAGGAAAGGGCTCACGTTGGTCACAGCTCTACATTTCCTTCCTTTCCCATACATCCATCTCACAAAAGCCCAAGCCAGCCCGCTCCAATGGGACTACATTCTAAGGACAGTTTGCAAGAAAACTCAAGGATTACAGTGACATGATCATCCCTGCTTAGGGACACCTCAGCAAAAACAGCACATTAGTTGACAGAGAGCCACAAGTCAGCGCCAACAGAAAGGGGGCACCTTACCCCAACACTCAGGAACGAACGGACTAAGGGGCGGAGGCTGGGACTCAGTGGTAGGGTTGTTAGCCAAGCAACCACAAGACCCTGAGTTCAGTCCGCAGCAGTGAACAGCAACAAAGAGGTGAGGGGGCTGGAGAGGTGGCTCAGTGGTTAAGAGCATTTCCTGCTCTTGAAGAGGACCCAGGTTCAGTTCCCAGCACCCACATGGTGGCTCACAACCATCTGTAACACCAGTTCCAGAAGACTCCCTCTTCTGGTCTCTATAGGTATTGCACACACATACACACAGACAAAACACCCATTTGCACAAAAATATTTTTAATATTATATAATTTTTAATTAATTTTAAAGGAGGAGGAGGACAGGACAAATGTCAACTGGATCAGCAGTTCACAGGTCACATTGCACCCAAGGTCACCAACATTTTAAGGGTCAATTTGGCCCAAAAACAACCCTATAGCTACATGTATATTTGTGCATTTTATGTGTACACACAGAGGAAATCAATGTAACATTCTAAATCAGAAATAGGATCAATTACAGTCTATGATACAGTAGATGGTAAAAGTCTAAATAGTCAGGTATTAGTCTGTGTGTGCAGCAGAGTGTGAAAGAAGCTTATCTGAACTCACACGCAAGATCATAAACCTTCCTTAGCATCTAGAGTCTCCCTCATCACCTCTTCCATTCCTGTGGGGACCTCATTTCTTCCCTCAGTCGGGGTCCCTGTCAGGCCCAGCAGCAGCAGACCCTTGAGGTAGACCATTGCATCTACGGTAAATAAGAGCAGATGGATCCTAATGTCCACCAGGCAGGTGACGAGGAGTATGAAACTGGGCAATAACATAGAAGCGGCTCTTTAATGTGACAGTTACTTGTGTGCATATTTTTTTCAAAACAGTTCTTGGGTCTGGTACGTGTATGTGAGAGCGAGCATGTGTGGGTCTTTGATTTGCCTCTTGTGGCTGGGGAGGGGAGGTCCTGTTTCTGTGGGTCCCACTAATCGTGTACTCCAGCATCCTCTGGGCTCATTCCTGCCTCCTTCACGTGTGGTAACTCTACATTGCCTCCCTCCTGCTCAAAGGCAGCCGTACCTGCTTGGATAGGTAACCTTGTTTGATCACCGTGCCACTTAGCTCCATGGTGCTGAGACTGACCTCTTCCTTGGAGCTTACCTTCCTCTTGTAGCTTTCAGCCTGGTGGGAAGAGAAAGACAAGGGCTTGTTACAAAGGAACCCCAGAGCCAGGCCATGGTGGCGGCAAAGCAAAGAGAATCCCTCAACACCAAAGTCTCCTCAGGGTGGAACTGTTCCCCATACTCTGGGCCTTCCCTAGGGCTCCAGACTCCCATCTCCCACCCTAGCCACCTCCTTCCCTCTCCCCTAGTGGCAAGAAGAGCCCAGCCTCCAACTTACAAACGTGTACAGGGCTGTGGAGTCATCCAGAAACTGCTCGGCCAGATCCCCAGAGCGAATAGCTCCCATGCTCCGGACCCCTACCGGCCTGAGGAAGTTCTCTTCCATGAGCATGGAGGCCAGGGTCACTCCCTCTAGACGGCTGGCTGCAAAGCTGCTAGAGATGAGCCAGTCCACCAAGGAGGAGCCTGTGTTAGCACAAGGGCAAGCACCTGTCAGACCATGGGGTAGCGAGCCTATTCAGGGGGCTTGGTCAATACCTCATTGACCTTGACCTCCTGAGAAGCCTCAGGTTCTACCAAAGAGCAGCCTGATGCTCACATCCAATGCCCAGAGCTGTAGCCATACCCACAGGTGGCCCTCACAGGCTATCCCACTTCCTAGGAGGCAGCTCTGTCCCCGTGAGAAGCTGGTTAAGCAATTGGATGAGCTCCAGTCACCGTGTGCCGGGTCTCCAACCTGGCCAGGGGGCTAGACAGGCTCACCCAGGAAGGTCTTCTTGTAGGTACTCCCCTGCTCCATGTTAGGACACGGCCGGATTCCACTGCTGCTGTCATGCATCTTGTCCACGATTCGACTACACAGAAGGGAGGTAAAGAAAGGCCCCTGCTCACACTGTCTGCTCCGGGGGAGGACCCAAGAATCGTGAGCTAAATCACGAAGACAGTTCATGACGTAAAGTGAGGGACAGATGATGGGACACACACCACAGAGATGGGCTTTTGTTATAAGTCAAAATCCAGTGCCCATGGTTTTCAGACGCTCCTCTTCTTGGTCATCTAAATGTTCGAATATTTCCACACTGGGCAACTATTACTGTGGACATAAAGCTAAACAACTGTGACCGCTTAAAACCCAGAGTGTACAGGGACCCTCGCAGCTCACCACGATCTGCTCCACGTCGTCTGAACTCCTCCAGCTCTGTATCTCCCCTTTCTGAATCCACCCTATCGGCTGCTCCTGCCTGCACTCACCCTGGCTTAACAGTTGCGTAGACGGTGCACACACTGGACTTCAGAGGCTGGTGTGGAGTTGTGTGAGATCAGGAACAGACTCGCATCCCATCTAGGATGGCCGTCGTAGTGCGGCTGCCTGGGAGGCTATGGGGCATTTCCATGATGGAAACACCTTCCATACATCTCTGTGGCACAGTATCACCAACACCACTGACTGGCCTTCCTTCTGCCTGATGTGACAATTGCTGACACCAACGAAAGATCTCTATGTATGTCCCTGGGGTGAACGCCCTTGAGACCTTGTTTATTACCGCTTACCTCTGCTGAGCACCAGGCACAATGCATGATATTCAATAGGCACTCAATAAATGTCTCCCTTTTCTTTTTAAAATGCCACATAATAATTGTACATATCTGTGATGTACTCAATGATTTCTTAGATGGTTGAATGAGGAATCCCTCCAATCAATAAGGCAGCCATTACCTGCCACCGAACTGCAAATGAGACCTGTCACATACTTCTAAGCACTCTTCCTAAAATGGAATGCTGGTCTCTGCTTCGTTCTCTGAGGTATTATGACTTGGTAGAGGCCCTAAAAGTTACATAGTAGCCAGGAGCTAAACATGGCAAGTTCCAGGCAGTCGACCCACACTAGAGGACAGAGCAAACCACTGGCCCTGAAGCACAAAGGTGGACCGGCCAAGCCTCTGTTGTACCATAGAGTCCCCCCACACTAAACAGACAGGAAAGGCCGCAGGGAGGCCAGACAGAGTCAGGAGCAGGCAGGTGGAGCACTCACTGCAGGCTGATGTGGGGGGGCAACTTGAAGGAGTTTTTCTGTGTGTGGAGTTGCTGGACCTTCCCCGGCTGCCCTGCGTGGATAGCCCCCGTTATCTCAAAGGCCCAGGAGTCCCTCTCCTCTCGAGAACAGGCCTCCAGGAAGTACTCAGTCGAAGTTCGGGTCTTCAGCTTAATGAGGAGCTGTGAGAAGAGACAACCAGACAAACTACTACTCAGAGGAGAACCGGGCAAGGGAATGCTGGCCGCAGGAATGACAGGGCCAGAGAGGATGCCGGGAGACCGTGTATCCAGGGATGCCTGATGCCCAGCCCTGCTCACCCGCAGCAGGTGGGGCTGTACAGATTGATTTGGATATACCCGAGACAAGGAGCTCACGGCCTCCTAAAGCAGCCTTTCCCTTCGGCACAGACAGTGCAGAGTGGTTCCCAACACGGTGGCTCTGACTCCTCCTTCCAGATGCACAGCCTCACTTCCTATCACAGCCCCTCTGAAGAGGGGAACCCCCAGGCTCTGCAGTCAGAGGGAGCTGCACACAAACCTCTCAGCTCTGCCACTTAGCTAGGAATGCCAGGTGACCTCGGGAACCTCGCTGAGCTGCAGCCTCTCCACCTGTAAGAATACGACGCTGCCGTCCACCGCTACAGGACTGCTAGCAAAGCCCCCCTCCATCCCTGTCTCTAGTCCAGACACCACCGAGCCAGCCATCCACTCGTTCTTCACGTGACACAGTTTCAACTCCTTCCCAAAAGGTTTGCCCTCTGCTGCATGCTCAGCCCTGGGTCAGCATTCTCAGAGAACCCCACCCAGGATGGAACGGTCTGCTCCAGGACTGGGCCGAGAGAGAAGCACCGCACTCCCGACAACCTCTGAGTGCGAGGGCTCTGAGCCGCCGATGACACAGTGGACAGTCTTGTGGGCCACTTCTCTATCCTCTAGCTGGACACCTGGAGGCTTTCTTAAACCCACTTCGGAATGGCACATGTTGGCACTGTTGAATGTTATGAGCAGATTAGACCCACTGCGTCTGCAGCGTTCGTCTTCATTGATGGGGATCAAAGCCAGGAGCCTCTCTAAGACACGCTCATTCTGACCGTGGTCACCAGCATAGTCACAAACAGCTGGTTTTGCTTTTGAACTTATAAACAGCCTTCATTTAAACCAATAGCAAGCATGGGAATGAGTCATGGCCGACTTCTTGTCCCAAGGAATATTATGGAGACATTGCACCAAGTTAGCATCCGCTCACTGGCAACATGGAAGATTGATTTGAACTCGTTACTGTCCAGCTGCAGTTCACCGTTTTAATGAAAAGAGTTTCAAGAGAGACTAGAAATGATAAGTGAAACCCAAACACACTCAGTAGAGTGTACACACACACACACACACACACACACACACACACACACACACACGATGACTTGCTCCTAGAGAACCAGTTGGTGTTCTCAATCTTTTTCAACTCAAAATAATCAAGCAAATACTCATATAAGTGACAAGACTCGCCATTCTTCCTAATGAGTACTAAGGGGCAGCAGGCTGAGAATATAACCTATGAGTTGAGTTCAAGCCTTCATTCACTGATACCCATTGAAGAAACCAGGATTTCCTCTTCAGAACCATCTGACATATCTGTCAGTCTTTCTTCTTTGTCTGACATTAATTCAACAAACCTACGCTGTCTGTCTGTACCTAGATGTTGTATCAGTCTTTTGGAGAGTGAGGTCGTTTGCATATACCAGTATTATAAGTCTCTGAAATAAAGTCAACTTTCTCTACCCCATATCCAAAGTTTTTCTTTATTTATTTTTGGTTTTTCAAGACAGGGTTTTTCTGTGTAGTCCTGGAACTTACTCTATAGACCAGGCTGGCCTCCAACTCACAGAGATCCGCCTGCCTCTGCCTCCCAAGAGCTGGAGTTAAAAGCATGCGCCATCACCGCCCAGCTCCATCCCCAGTTTTGACCAAATTATTTCCTTTGTTGCCTGTTTGTTTGAGATAGCACCTCACTATGTTGTCTAGGCTGCCCTTAAATTCCTGAGCTCTGACGCTCTTCCAGCCTCAGCCTCCTGAGTGTTGGAATTACAAGTGTGAGCTACTATGATGCTCAACATCTAAAAAGATTTTCAGCAGTCCATTCTCTCACTCAGAACCTTCAGTAGCTCCCCATTACCTCCGTCTGGTCCCAGACAACCTCCTGTCACTCTGTCAGCGAGTGTTCCCTTCTAGCCACATTGGCAGGCCTTCACCCCCAGGATCTCTATCCCTGAGGCTGTACTTGACCTAGGCAACCCACAGCAGTGCCCTCCTCTGCAGCTCATAGTTACAGCAGCATCTGGGACTCCAGATGTTTTCAATCACCGTGTGTTGCTGGTGAGTAGAAGCCACTTGACAAGTGCCCTACCACAGAGTTACACCACATTCCCAGCCCCTGCCTTTTTAAAAAAGAGATTTCTCTCTGTGTGTCTCTCTCTGTGTCTCTGTGTCTCTGTGTCTCTGTGTCTCTGTGTCTCTGCCTCTCTCTCTCTCTCTCTCTCTCTCTCTCTCTCTCTCTCTCTGTGTGTGTGTGTGTGTGTGCATGTGCGTGTATGTTTATGTGCACCACGTGCATGTAGGTACCTATAGAGGCCAGAGGGCACCTGATGCCCTGGAACTGTACTTGCAGGTACTAGAGTTACAGCAGTTATATGCTGTCTGATAGGAAGGCTAGGAACCAAAGTTCTACAAGAGCAGTAAATGCTGTCAACAGCTAAGCCACCTCCTGGCCCCATTAATTTCTCTCTCTCTCTCTCTCTCTCTCTCTCTCTCTCTCTCTCTCTCTCTCTCTCTCTCTCTCTCTCTTTCCCTCTCCCTCTCTCTCCTTCCCTCTCCCTCTCCCTCTCATTTTTTTTTTTTTATAGAAAGGGTACACCAGCAGCTCTGGCTACCCTGGAACTCATTGTATAGACAAGGTTGGTCTTGAACTCACAAGAGCCTGACTCTCTGTCTCCCAAGGGCTGGAATTAAGCCACCACACCTAGACCCTGACTTTTTTTTTTTTTTTTTTATGTAAGGCCAAAGCCACCCATCACTTCTGGAACGTGCACCCCTCAAGGATTGTAAGCCATCATACTGAACCCCAAGGCAGCATATTTTCTCACATTTTATGCCCCCTAATTTATGGTCATAGATCTTGAAGGAAACTGCAAAGAATAAAGAAAAGCTCACCTATCCCTCTGCTCTCAGAGACCACCATTGTTAACATCCAGTGTCTCCTTCTAGTCTCTGCTCCTGCTAATTTTTAGTTTCTCGTTTTGTTTTGAATTAGTGCCTGCCTCCTAGAACTCCAGGTAATTTTAACAGATCGTCACTTTTTCAACCCGCACCACCACATGTGGAACATTGTCACATAATTATTTTATCCCAATTTTTATAGATGATGAATGAGAACTGAAAGAAGTTTAACTATTTGCCCAGTTCATGAGACAGCCAGGATTTGAACCCAAATCATCCAATGATAACAAAGAGGCAAGGTGGCGAGAACAGGGGACCAGGATGCTCACATACCGGCCGGTTTTCATACTCCAGACAGGGGCAGGTGATGGTGCAGCCGTCGAGAAGGATCCTTCCCTTGGGTGGGGTCACTCGCCGGCCACCTTCCAGCTTGTAATACAGGAGCGTGTTCTGCCGAAGGATAAACCATCGTGCCTTCCAGTTGTGGACAATGTGGCCCTATGGACAGACAGACAGACAGGAAATCCTGGTGGTCAGGTGATGCAGGGGAGGATACTGCACCATGGAGAGGAAGCCCATGGCTTGGGTGAGCAGTGTGGGCTGAGAGACAATGAACAGTGAAGCGGGGAGCAGGGATTTTGTCGGGTTCTCCTTCGCTCATCTCTTCTGAGGTGGAAGCAAAAGCCTTTGACCTTGAGCTTTTATTTCCTATTGGCCTTTGCTTGTCTATAAATCTCCCCAACCAGTGGTAGGATCAAACCCAGGCCCTCTGGCATGAAAGACAAGTGTTTTGCCTCTGAGCTATACATCCCAGAACCAGTTGAAAAAGCTTGAGAGAAACTGCAAAATATAAAGAAAGATCATTCACCTATAATTCTTTTAGTACAAGACAGCCATTGTTAACACCTGCTAATTTCATACAGTCTTTCCACCTTTAGTATGTCTGTGTGCATATGTACATGTCTGTATGTATGCATTTAGACAGGGTATGTATGTATGTATGTATGTATGTATGTATGTATGTAGACAGGGTATGTATGTATGTATGTATGTAGACAGGGTATGTATGTATGTATGTATGTATGTATATGTGTATGTATGTAGACATGGTATGTATATGTGCATTTAGACAGGGTATGTATGTATGCATGTATGTATGCATTTAGACAGGGTATTATAGATGTATGTATGTATTTAGACAGGGTATGTATGTATGTATGTATGTATGTTTGTATGTATGTATGTATTTAGGCAGGGTATGTATATATATGTATTTAGACAGGGTATGTATATATGTATATATATGTGTGTGTGTGTATTTAGACAGGGTATGTATGTATGTATGTATTTAGACAAGGTCTAACTGTGTAACCCAGGCTGGCCTGGAACTCATGATTCTCCTGCTCCAGGCAAGGCAGTGCACAGCTTTAATCCCAGCACTCCTGAAGCAGACAGGCAGATCTCTGTGAGTTTAAAACCAGCCTGGTCTACCTAGAGTGTCCCAGGCCAGCCAGGTCCCTGTCTCCACAAATACATAAAATTTTAAGAAGAAAATGTAGTGTGTGTGCATGTGTATATAGCTAGGGACTGAATCCAAGACATCACGTGTGCAAGGTGAGTACTCTGTGAACTTACCATATCCCCAGCCCCTCATAATATAATTCTAAAAATTACCATAAATGATTCTTTTGTGGGTGTGTGGCGGTGGAAATCAACCCGGCGTCTCAGAAATGCTAGGCAAGCACTCCACCCATTGCATTGTATTCTCTAAAACAGTCTGGTTTTGTTTTGGAAGGACAGCAGGGCCCTGCCCAGGCTGGATTTGGACCTGTGATCCTCCAGCCTCAGCATTCTGAGTTCTGGGATTATGGGCAAGTATTACACTACCCAGAAAGGATGTGTTATTTTTATAATGGTAAAAGAAAATTAAATTCAAATAGGCAGAAAAAATCTTGACGAGCTATTTAGGTTGGGCAGATGAGGCAGGCAGGCAGGCAAAAGTAAGCATGAAACCACTGTCGCGCTTGGGATGTAGCCTGGCGGTGGAGCCCTTGCCTAGTCCTCCTGAGGTCTTAGGTGTTCATCCCAGCACCAAAACCATTGCCCTGCTTCCTCTTTGGGAGCACCTCCATGGCACTACATGACTTGGGCACTGGGTCCGGCGGGGCAGGGAGGAGGAAGTGATGGGTTCCTGGTAGGCAAAGGTCTCCTATTCTACGTCACAGTTTGACATTCAGGCCATGACGAATTTTAAGCAGAGGCATAACAAGTTTGGGATCTTGGGTTGAAAAGGTCACTCTGGAGTTGGGGATGTGACCCAGCTGGGATAGTGCTTGCCTGACACAAAGTCCTTGGTTCAATCCCCAGCACTGACCGAGTAAGCTGGGCCTGGGGGCACAAACCTGTGCTCGGGATGGAGGAAGGAGGATTCAGAAGTTTAAAGTCATCCTCAGCTACATAGTGAGTTCAAAGCCAGCCTGGAATAGAGATTGTCTAAAAATCAATCAATCATCAGTCACTCTGGTCAGGCTTAGTGGCACATTAATCTGTAATTGCACCTGAGACAGGAGGATCACAAATTTGAGGCTACTCAGTGAGACCCTGCCTCAATGAAACAATCATTCTGACCACAGTATGTTGGAACAAGTGAATGAAGCCATAAGACTGCAGTGGGGACCTCACTAGGAGGCCTCTGGAAGAGTCTCAGACCTCGAAGAAAACCATCGGGGTTCTCGCTCTATAGATAAGCCTCAGTACACACAGGAAAAATGAGTCTAGGTCCAAATAAACCCAGCCCCAACCCCTCCACCTTGGCACTGGTCCCCACACATGGAGAAGCCTCTCTCTTCAGTCCTCTTGTCTGTAAGCCACTGATTGGGGCGGAGGCCAGCTCCTTTAGTGGACAGGAGGGACCTCATGAGGTGGGGGCCAGCACCTCAGGGTTGTACTAAGGAAGTGCAGAATGTAACAGCTGGAGACACTCTTTAAGGAGACACTGTACTCCCTAACTTTAATGATGAGGAAGCAGCCAGGCATGGTAGCTGTTAATCCCAGCACTCCAGAGGCAGAGGCAGGCAGTTCAAGACCAGCCTGGTCTACAGAGCAAGTTCCAGGATAGCCAGGACTACACAGAGAAACCCTGTCTTGAAAGAAGAAGACTCAATACCATAAGCATTTTTACATCTGTATAACAATGCTTTAAAAAATCATCATTTATCTCAGGAGATGTAGAGGTGGCTCCCAGGAGTGTCTGGCTGATTGGTTGTGTTATTTGTTTATTTGAGACAGGGTCTCTCTATGTAGCCTGGGCTAGTCTCCAACTAAGGATCCTCCTCCCTCAGTCTCCCAAGTGCTGAAACATAAGTGTGAGCCACTACACCAGGCTTCTAGAATATTTCATACATAAAAACATATTGTGTTGGGCTGGGATGTAGTTCAGTTGGTAGAGGGCTAGCCGAGCCAGGCTGAATCCTCAGTGCTGAATAAACTGAGCATGACGGCACATGCCTATACTACCAGGACTTGGGAGGTGGAGGCAGGCAGATCAAAGAGTTCAAGGTCGTCCTTAAATACATAGAGAGTTTGAGGCCACCGTAGACTAGATAAGACCCTGTCTCCAAAAAATTGGTAAGGTTTTTACTGCATTTCCTTGAGATGGAGTCCTGGAGTCCTGCAGTTGGGATTTCTAGGCCAACATGTTGCTCAAGATCCAAGGCTGGCAGCAGCACCCATGTTTCAACTCTCCTCACCACGGAGCTCTATTCCTCCACCCCACCCCCACCCCCACCCCCACCCAGCTGCTCCTCTCCTCTGAGAGCCAGGCCTGGGCAAGGGCCCTGTGTTTTGCCTTGAGTTTGGTTCTTTCTTGTTTGGGCAGGGTTAGGAGCCAAACCCATCATGCCTCTGCTTGCCTCCAGCTAAGCCTTCCAGGAGGAGATGGCTGGTCTATGATCTCGCTTCCAGCTCCAGCCTTCCCCATCCCAGAGCTGTGAACCCTCCTACACCGCCCAGGGCCACCATGACGCTGTAACTGCCCCCAGTGGGCGCCAGGACTGCCGTAGCCATTTGAGAGGAAAGTGGGTTTACATGGCAGTGGGAGCGGCTGGGGACCAGAGCAGGAGTCTCGGGCCAGCTTCCTCACTGGGCAGGACCAAGTGTGACTTCTTCCACTTGCCTCAGGATTGGGCTGGAAAGAGCATCGGCGCCTCAGCCTTGCCCTGTGCCGATTCTCCGGATTCTAAACCAGGCCTCCTCCCAGAAGACCAGGGCTCTCCTCCTCCATGTCCTCTTGTCTCCACGGCGCAGTGGTGGTGGGGAGTCACGTCGGTAACCCCGGGAATAGGCAGAGGCCCACAAACCCTGTCTGAGGATTTGACCTGGGGGTGACGCCGCTCCTCCACGGGCCCCTACCACAGTCCAGCCGTCACCAACCAACCACCCATCACCACCAGCTCAGTCACCTCACAGGCTGCAGTACACAGTGGGAGACAGAAGTTCCCCCCACAGCTTTGCACTCTGACCTGGATGAACCATAAAAGTTTCCCCTCCAGTTTCTTTTACTCACTTTCTGCCTTGATCCCAGGCATCCTGGGAGTCCCAGAGTCCCTTGGTTGGTCTTCTGGTTGGACTCTTGCTTCTTCAACAAGGGTGGCCGGGGGAAGAACTAAGGACGGAATTCATGTCCCCTCTAATACTCACTCTAGGCAAGCTCTTCCATCTTTCTGATACTCATTCTCCTCATCTCTAAGTGATAGCAACAGCTGTCTGGTGCCAATCACTAATCCTGCAGGACTCATGAAGGATGAAACAAGACAGACAGCAAAGTGGTAACACACACACATACACACACACACACACACACACGCACACACACACACACACACACGGAGGAGGGGTGCTGCCTCCCTCCCTTCCAGCTTGCAAACTACACGGCTTCTCCACGGTGCTTTTTATTAACTGACACAGGAATGTGCATATTCATAGGGTACATACATTGTGATGTCAATCATAACAGGTACGGTATGCAACGATCGCATCAGGGTAACCGGCATATCCATCATCTCAAACATTTATTATTGTTTTCTTGGTGTGGGAATCATTCAAAATCCTCTTAGCTATTTCAGAATACACTCTTAATTGCAGCCAACCATGGTTAACTTCTGCCACAGAATGTTAGCAGTCATTCCTTCTTTCCAAAAGTACCCTTTAACTATCCTCTCTCCACCCTGCACCCCACACCTTTTACGATATTTTAATAAGGCGTTCAGGCTACGGACTGAACCGACGGTTGAGAATGCTAACCTTGGGTCCTGCCCCTGGCCTCGTCCTGAGTCCGGGTCAGTTGTTCTAAGGGGTCCACGCGAGAGCCAGCCCCGGACCACACTAACCAAGCGGGATCCGACATTGCGGACCAGGCCGGCTGGCCAGCGGGAGCCAGGCTCGTCCGCGCGTTCCGCCACCGCCCGCCCCGCTGTCCCCACGGCCCCGCGGGCGCCAGGCAGGAGCGCACTCACCCTCTTCACGAGGAAGCCCTCCTTGAGCACGCCGTCCTCCATGTCGCCGGTCCAGGTGAGCTGTCCCCGCGATCCGCGCCGCCTGCGCTGCCAGCGCCCAGGAAGCTGCTCCCGCCCAGGGACGTCCCCTGGCGCGGAGCCAGAGCCAGAGCCTCAGGCCCCGCGGGCAGGAAGTCTGGCCGGGTCGGGACTTCTACACCGACCTTCCCACGCGAGGTGCCCAGCCTGCCAGCCCTGCCAGCCCCACCCCGCGCGACCCGCGGTGATCGCCCAGGGAAATGGCCCTGGACGGGTGTCTAGACTTGGGAGCCATCCCTGAGCACGGGGGGAAAGAGAGGCAGGAGAGTGAGTGTGCTGATAGGGTGGAACTGGGCTAAGAGGGCAGGAGAATCACAAGTTTAAGGCAGCTGGTACAGTCTACAGGGTCCTGTTCTCAGAACACGCTCCACATTACACTATCCTTATCTGGAAGATAGAAAGAAAGAAAGAAAAAAAAAATCGGAGAGCCAAGAATTTTAGTAGTCTGGGGTGAGTTTCAAGAGCGTGCAAAATAACTCAGTCATCCATATAAGTCATATTTTAATGCAATATTTTAAAGTAAAAATTAATGCCTATGATGAAAAAACAAAATATCCTGAGGAGCATTAACAGGGTCCTACTACGCCCTGTTCGCACCCAAAACAAAAGTAAACTACAGGTAGCGATGATCGGCTTAGAATGCCTGATGTTCCTTCTTTACTCTGAAGAGGGAAGGGCGCTCTAGGCAGGAGAAAGGCCCCGGGGTGTCTGGGAGGAATAAGACTGGCTGACTAGAAGAGGGAACTGCCGGCCATGGAAAGACAACGGTGCCCTTCAAGCTGGCTCCCAACCCACCCTAGGGTCCCTGTGTGCCCCGCTGGTGCCTCTGTGGGTCTGTAACAGACCTCCACCCCACCGTTACAGCCAGGAGACCTGGCAAGGACCACACTATTGTGTTACCAGGCAAAAGCTTCCTAGGTTTTGAATCCAAAGGCAACAGGGTTTCCGTTCTGTGTTCAATAATAGTGCTGGTTTCGTTTGCAATATCCCGACTCCAGGAGGCAAATATTATTTTTTCCAGGAAACTGAACCGTCAAGCCATTAACACTTACTGAAGGCCTCCGGGGCTCAGGGCATTTGAAGTACATTTGCTTTGGAACCCCAGCAGGGCTCAAACCCAGGGCTGGGGAAGTCTGATCCGGAGCTTCTGCCAGCTCCTCCTTCTTGGAGCTTAGACAGGGTCTTTTGTTTGGGAAATGGGTTCCTCAGTGAGTTCTCTGAAAGGGGCAAGGTTGGTCCTTCCTCCCCAGCACAGCGAAGGCCTCTGCACTCCCTCGGAGGGAAGCCCCTGCCGGGTCTCACCCTGTCTGATTCACTGGACCTTCAGCGTGAGTCACCTCCCCTGCCTTCCCCAATTTGTGGTGACTGCGCCACCAACCTCCCAGGGAACCACGATGACATAAGCCCAGCTCACCCACAGGGAGGAGACCGGAGGGGGACAGAAGTAAGCCCACAGCAGTGACAGCTTGGACTGGGGAGGAAGCAGGGGGAGGAAGGAACCTCCAGACTCAGGAACGGGTCTTTATCTTCCGGGCAAACCCCCTTCTGTTTGGAAGGGCCAGGTAATGCCTCCCAGGTATCAGTGCTAGAGAAAGCTGTTAGGTCGTTATTTGTGTGTGATGACTCTGCCTGATGTGAATTCTACCATCAGAGAGTCATTCCTTCTGCTTTGGATAAGAATCTTTTGTTTACGTACAGCAGAGCCTTATTCACAATGAACACATTGGCTTAATGAGTTTGTCAGAATGACCATCTACTACTAGAAATCATCTAACCCAGATACTGTGTGTTATAAACCACACACACACACACACACACACACACACACACACACACACCCTGAGAAACAAAATAATTTGTCTAAGGTCTTTATCCACGTAGTGACATGGAAGGGCCCGAATCCAAACTAACCGAGCTGTGTGTTCCAAGGCTAGCTCTTAGCAAACACTGGGGCATCTCCCTCAGGAGTGGCCCGCACCAGAAATCATGGCTACAGAAGCAGAAAGGACTTTAAAATACTGTTCCTGGGGACTGAGGTGATAGATAGCTCAGCTGTTAAGGACACTTGTTGCTCTTGCGGATGACCCAGGTACAGTCCCCAGAACCTACACAGTGGCTCACAACCACCCATGACTCCAGTTCCAGATGATCCAATGCCCTCTTCTGACTTCCATGGGCACTAGGCATGCACATGGTACACATATGTCCATGCAGGCAAAATATCGATACACATAAATAAATCTAAAAAAATTAAAAAAAATACTGTTCCTATGGCCAGTGTGGTGATATATACCATAATTCTAGCACTCTGGAGATGGAAGCAGGAATTCGGTGAGTTGGAGGCCAGCCTGATCTACATAGTGAGCTGCAGGCCAGCCTGGGCTAAACAAGGAAGCCCTCTGTGTTAGTAACTTTTCTATTGCTATGATAAAATACTAAGACCTACAGAAGAGAGAGTTTATTATGCTTACAGTTGCAAAGGAATAAGGAAGCTGAGCAATCTCGTCCTTAACTGGAAACACAAAGCAGAAAGGAAGAGCTGGAGTGAGCCGAGGCCATCCAAGTCTCAAAGCCAGCGACGCTTCCTCCAGCAAGGCTGCGCCATGTAAACACTTTGAACCCTGACCTCTTTACTTCCGATAGTCAACACGCGTCTTAACAAATCACTAAAATGATTCCAAAGGATGACTTGACTAGTTACATCAAATTTCATTATGACTGTGTCAGGACATATTCAATCATTTCCATATCGGTTGGTTTAGCTGTCTTTTTTTTTTTTTTCTTTTAATGTGTTTGTTACTTTTGGTGGGGGCGGGGGCCAGGAGAGACAGGGTTTCATTGTCTAACCCAGGCTGGCCTTGCACTTACGATTCTCTTGCTTCAGCTGGAGGTTGGTGGCTTTAATCCCAGCACTGGGGAGGCTGAGACAGGTGGATATCTGTGAGTTCAAGGCCAGCCTGGTCTACAGAGCAAGTTCCAGGGCAGGCTCCAAAAGCTACAGAGAAACCCTGTCTCAAAAAACAAACAAACAAGATTCTTCTGCTTCAGCCTCCTGGGTGCTGGGATTATAGACATGTGCTAAATCCTCCATACTCATTACCAAGCTGCTTTTCCAGACATGTACCCTGTGATCTCCCCCCCAGCAGGTCTGTGTCCACTCCAGCATCATGGTGTCCACACCAGCATCATGGTGTCCACACCAGCATCATGGTGTCCTCTCCAGCATCATGATGTCCTCTCCAGCATCATGGTGTCCACACCAGCATCGTGGTGTCCTCTCCAGCATCATGGTGTCCACACCAGCATCGTGGTGTCAACTCCAGCATCATGGTGTCCTCTCCAGCATCATGGCATCCACACCAGCATCGTGGTGTCCTCTCCAGCATCATGGCATCCACATTAAGCATCAAATACAGTTTTTTTGGGAAACTGCTGATTTCCTCATGAACCAGAGGCATAGGCAGTGCCATCTGTCAGGATGGACCATAACTTCCTAAAGCAACTCTCCCTGGAAGTGACTGAGAAATGGAAGAAGCCTGGGCCAGGGAAGTCCCAGACAGGTGTACCAACCATATGGCATCCTAGAGCCTATGATGCACCCAAAAGCACTTATAAGGTTGAGCTCAGTCCCTGGGTTTGGCTGCCAGCACTACAATAATAAAAATAACAACAACAGCAGGCCGTTGTGAATCAGGGAGTATTCATATTCTTTCATCCACCCTCATTCATCCATTCATTAATAGCAGGAGACTCACAGGGAATATGTCAGAAGCCCAAAGCCCCAAGTGCTGTGAGCAGTTCATACTTTACCCTTGTCAGTCATCGGTGCAGAACACACGATGACGGTCCCTTAGTGACATAACAGTAAGGAAGGACAAATAGTCTGGGCGGTGGTGGGGAGGGGATGCCTTTAGTCCCAGCACTTGGAAAACAGAGGCAGGTAGATCTCTGAGTTCAAGACCAGCCTAGCCTGGTCTACCGAGTGAGTTCAAGGACAGCCAGGGCTATACAGAGAAACCCTGTCTTGAAAAGCAAAACAAACAGGCAAAGATGAAAGAAATTGGTTCAAAAGCAGTTCGATATAGGGATATAGATTTTTTTATTTTAAATTTTTGTCTCTTCCCAGATTAATGATGTAATCTTTTATTTTTTTATTTTTTATTTTTTTGAGACAAGATCTCACCATGTGGTTCAGACCAATTTCAGATATGCTATGCAGCATGTAGCCCAGGCTGGCTCAAACTCAAGATTTTCCTGCCTCAGTTTCTCAAGTGTCACAGGTACGAAACGTCACCTCTCTGACACTCTTTTGATGTGGACGACACTCTCTGTGCCAACAGCCACCAGGAAGGGGAGGGATGGCCAGGACTGCTGAGCTGTGACATCCCACAGTGGTGAAACAAATTTTCACTTTATAGTAGTTTATGGAGATGGAACCCCACTGTAAGTCAGCGAATATGTCTCTCTATTTCACTCATTCATTAACAGACTCACACTCTGTCAGAAGTGCCAAGTGGCACATGCTATGAGCAATTCACAGACTTTGCCCTTGTCATCAGAGTGGACCCAGCAAGTGTCACTTGGTAAAAGCTATTGCCACACTCCTCTCTCCAGCCCAGCTGACCCCTTCCACTCTGGTTCTTCAGGAAACTGCATCTCTCTAGAATCTAGTGTCTAGATGCTCAGCAAGCCTTCTGCAAGGGCCAGAGCCCAGATTCCCCGGTTCCTGCCGGTGGGATCAACCCTGTCTACCCTTTAGAGAACTCAGGCTTCAGAGACCCATTCACGTATGGACTGTAAGGTTTTGGGTGGAGCAGGATGATGACTCAGCCCTGTAAGCGGGCAGGACCCGACCTGTTGGAGAGAGATAAGGGCCGCTCCTTGCCTCTCATGCCGCTTTCCCTCCCTTTCCCCCTTCCCTGACTGTTATTCCTGGAAATTGGGTTTTCCTTGTGTTTATTTTGTGTGGGGTAAAGGGACGGGGGTGGGGTGGGGGCATAATCTTGGTCTGGGCATGTCTAGGAAACTCCGGGGCAGGAAGGAGTGGCTATGGTGTCCTGGTGTCGGGTGCTCAACACTGTGCAAGCCTCTGGTCACAGCTGCTCCGCGGGCCTCCGAACTGTACGCTCTTACCAGGACCTCCGGCTCGCATCGCTTAGAACGAGAAGATTGTGTGCTGCACAAAAGAGACCCAGGCTGGGCTGTCGGAGTCAAGGGTCAAGTGCCTCACCTCACATAGTGCTGTCTCCTCCCAAGGAAGGGGGCTTCCTCTTCACTTAAAGGCGCTGCCCGCTCACCAAGCCACACACCCCTGCCGGACTGCAGTCCGCAGGTTCGGGTTTTTTTTTTTCTACTTTGTGGAAAACTAGCAGGGAGATTCTGAGTCCCAGATAAGGTAAGCCTCTTTCTAGATCTCTCCTACAACCCTAGATGGAAACTATGCGAGGAAGAGAAAAAGTTAAATCCAGGCGATCCTGAAGGTGAGCTGGCCCCCGGGGAACCTGGAAATTCCCTTACTAGCCCAGCCCTCCCCAGGCAGAGGCTTTTAATCCCAGCTGAAGATCAGTCCCCGGAGCAGGGCTGAGAAGCTCTACAAGGAACCCCTGGGCCAGGGTCTCTGCCCCTCCTCGGTGCTCCGACTGGCTTGGGGTGGCCTGAAAGTCCAGCTAGGCCTTCCACCTGCACCCTGAGGCTGGCAGGTAAGTGTCCTGAGGGCGCTCTTTACACAGCAAGCCCCACCCTTGGGAGAGGCTGCCTGTTGCTAGGTGGAGCAGTTTGCTGGGGCAATTAAACGCGGGGTGAAGGCAGCCCCAACCAGGCTCAACAGCAGAGCCAAGAAGCTGAACTCTGATTCGCAGCCCTCGCGCCAGCTCTGTGTTCCCTTCAACCCGGTTGCTCCAACTAGAAATTCCCAGGACGAGTCTGATGCTTCCAGGGCTGGTTGCTGCTGAGCTAGTCGGCAGACGGCTGGAATCCTCCAGGGCTTGATAATTGAGACAACCCACACGCCCCTGCAGAAAAGCAAATTAGGAGTTGCAGACGCAAATTTTAAGGAGGCGCATGCCTCGCAATCATGCAGGGGCAGGATCTGGCCCTGAGAGTGTGTGCCTCCTTAAATGTTGCAACCAATCAACCTTGCTTGGCCAGCCTCCGCAGTCCCAGCCTTGACTAGTAGTGGAATGTCGTAAGCCAAAAGTCGGTGCTTTTGAATTCCTGCAGGATGCCTGCCCACTCTGTTCTTAAACTTGAGGATCCTCTAGTGAAGGTAATAATACTGTCTTCACATCAGAAATTAAGGTTAAGGTTTATGGAAGGCAAGGAAGGGTATGTTTCTGGTGAATGCAAAAATGAAATAAGCAAACGACAGACTGCAGGCCCGGGATCTGATCTTGGTAGAGTGTATAGCCAACTCCACTGGGCCGGTGGTTTTGCTTTATTTTTAAAGAATAGGGTTTTTTTTTTTTGTTTGTTTTTTAAGTTTTTTGTTTGTTTGTTTTTGGTTTTTCAAGACAGGGTTTCTCTGTGTAGTTTTGGAGCCTGTCCTGGAACTCACTCTGTAGCCCAGGCTGGCCTCGAACTCACAGAGATCCTCCTGGCTCTGCCTCCCGAGTGCTGGGATTAAAGGCGTGCGCCACTGCTGCTCGGCAGAATAGTTATTTTTTTAAAGACTAATTTGCTTTTGAGTTATATTTATGTACCTTGCATGTGGGTATGTGTACCACATGCATGCCTGGAGCCCAAGGAGGCCAGAGGGCCGCAGATTCCCTAGAACCGAAGTTATGGATAGTTGTGAGCCCTCTGATGGGCTGCTGGCCACCGAACCTGCGTTCTCTGTAAGAGCAGCCAAGTGCTCTTCCCGCCCCCCCCAACATGATATTTTTATTGATTATTTGGGAATCTCATACAATGTACCCTAATCACACTTGCTTCCCATTCCTCCCCGGTCCACCCTCCCACTCTTGGGCCTTCCCCTCAAAAAAGAAAAAGAAATACATCGTTATTCCCACTGGGCAAGAATAAAACTACTACCATAGTTCTGAGCCAAATTTGAAGCAAGCTCTGGTGGTTTGAATCAGCCTGGCCCCCATAGACTCATGTGTTTGAATGCTTGGCCTATGGGGAGTGGTACTATCAGGAGGTGTGGCCTTGTTGGAGTGGGTGTGGCCTTGTTGGAGTGGGTGTGGCCTTGTTGGAGGAGGTGTGTCACTGTGGAGGTGGGCTTTGAGGTTTCATATGCTCTAGCTATGCCCAGTGTGAGACACAGTTCACTTCCTGTTGCCTGCAGATCAAGATGTAGACCTCTCTGCAGTGGGAATTCGCTCAGCCCATCACCTTGGGCTATCTGGCCTGATATAGGCAGTGCTTCTTATCTGCCTACATGACCCCTTAAAAGGGAGAAGAAAGGGGTTTGAGCTCTCTTGGGTGGTGAAGACTGAATCAGGTGGCATAAAGCAGCGTGTGATTGGTCCCCAGCTTTCCAACGACTCTGCAACTGGATTTACCTTATCCTGTATCAGTGAGTCTGTTTTCCCCATAGCGCCCCTTGATAAATATATATATATATATAAAGAAATGCTATGGGATAATGCTCTTGTACACTGTAAAGATTTGTTACTCCTATAGGTTTAATAAAATGCTGATTGGCTAGTAGCCAGGCAGGAATTATAGATGGGGCAACCAGACTAGGAGAATTCTGGGAAGAGGAAAGGCAGAAGCAGAGCTTCCAGGAAGATGCAGAGGAAGCAAGATGAGAATGCTGGACTGAGAAAAGGTACCAAGCCACGTGGCTAAACATAGACAAGAATTATGGGTTAATTTAAGCATAAGAGCTAGTTAGTTATAAGCCTGAGCAATAGGCCAAACAGTTTATAATTAATATAAGCCTCTGTGTGCTTATTTGGGACTGAACAGCCGAGGGACCGTGCAAGACAGAAACTTTCGTCTACACCTCTCAGTCAGCTTCTTCTCCAGCACCATGTCTGCCTGCATGCTGCCCTGCTTCTCTCCGTGATGATAATGGACCAAACTCTGAAACTATAAGCCAGCTCCAATTAAAGGGTTTCCTTTACAGAGTTGCTGTGGTCGTGGTGTCTCTTTACAGCAATAGAAACCCTAACTAAGATACAAGCTTTAATTAAATACTGGCCAGAATGATGGACTCTAGCCAGGTCCATTGCTGGGTTCCAAGAAGATGGTGATGGGTCACATTTTGCAGAGGCTTTTAAAGGCAAACTCATAAGTCTTCTATATTTTCCATCATGTCTGATGAGGGGCAAGCATACATCCTGATGTATTTCCCGCCTACATACTTCCCACCTACATACTTCCCGCCTACATACTTCCCGCCTACATACTTCCCGCCTACATACTTCCCGCCTACATACTTCCCGCCTACATACTTCCCGCCTACATGTGATCAAGTACATCTGGTGCAGTTGGGTCAAACAAACTTGTTTAGGGAGTGAAAACATAAACAACAGCCTCCACTGTTTCAGGAAGTATCCGTCCTTGAGCAAGGGGCCTACAGGTTAGAGGCATTTTTGTCTTATGGATCTCTTCAGCACAGTAATTAAAACTTAAAACAACTTTGGCTCTCACATCCCCCCGCCCCCTTGAGTTGTATCCTAAGTCAAATCCTTGACTCTGTGATGGGTACCTGTTTATATACTATTAGTTTAATGGTACCCAGATTGGAATTACCATCTAGTTAAGGAATTAATGCTGCAAGAACCAACAGTTATTAGCAGAAACAGAAGGGTCAAAGGTCCTGTGATGGCTGACATCATAGTAACTATCTAGGAGGAGCCTGGAAATCAGAATGGGGACCAGTCATTGATTTCATCTCAGGTCCCCTTTTATCACAGTTTTGTTGTTGTTGTTATTGTTGTTGTTTACAGCCAGGCTATTTCTAATGATTCCTAAATGGTTTGTATAGAAACAACAATTTTCTCTTAAAGCTAATTAATAACCTCTTTGTTTTACATAGAGCAGGTTGAATGCCCTATCACATTATAGACCTATTTCAGCTAACGAATCGGTTAATAGATCTGGGCCTATTTGGTTTTAACAGGTACCTTTCCTGGTGTGCCAATGGGCACTATAGGTAGCCATCTTGTCCCCTATGCCAGGGAGTTTCAGAAGAAAACTGACCAACATTCACGCCTGCTGGGGACAAGGGGGCAACATGTTCTCTGCTGTAACTACTTCCTACTGAAAGTGGGACATGGTTGTCAGGGCCCAGGAGGGCTGTAAGAGACAGAGAGCTAGATTGGTCCACATCAGCAAGTCCAGGACTCAGAGCCATTTGGAGCAGCTTGTAGCTAGCAGCTGTCTCCTGGATGGTGTCTGTCAGCCAAGTGGAAATCTGCTGAGATAGATAAAGACTAGAGACAAAAGCTAAAGTTTAGGAACTTAAAGAAAAATCTTATATTTGGAACTTCCAGGCCTATATTCCTAGTACTTGGGGGAGGGGAGGAGTCCCAAGACCAGGGGAGCGATCACATCCTCAGGAATAGGCAGGTAGGGAAACTTAGGCTGTACTTATCTGGAGTCTCTTTGATCTATGAGAAGTGGATCCAGATATTACAACTCCCTTGACTCCCTGAAGCTTACATGAATATTTTAGTTTACAAAAGAGATAAAAGTTTTAGATATGTTAGCATTGTGTACCAAAATCTACATTGTAGAAAGAGCAGCTAATAGGTGTCTGTAAAACAACTGGAGTAGAATCACACCTTTGAGTCACAGCAAAAGCTATAGTTCTAGGTTAAAAAACATGAACATTCTTTTCTCCTTTGTCCAGAGGGCTAGATGTATAGATTTGACAGAGACAATTTTAGCCCAATGAGACACACCTTTAGAAAATTAAAATCTTGAGCTTGTGAGTGAATAGTAAGTAGTCAGTGCTCTACCAACTTATCAGAACTCCATTGATCAATGTCAAAATGCTGAACTTTTGAAATCTTAGTATAACAATAGCAGAGAAGGGGAAAAAATCTGAAACATTTCCCATTTTTCATATATCTTAAATCATTTTCTTATACCTTTACAACTTGCATTTATACACCTTAAATCATTTTCTTAGACCCTCAGAACTTACTTAAACTTTTACACCCTCAGACCTTTATACACCTTAGAAAAACTTTCTTTGACCCTCAGAACTTGCATAGACGTTAACTCTTTTCCTTTCCACCTAGTCATTTGCCAGAGACACAAGTAGTTACTGCTGAGAACAGTCATTGGGAAGCAAGTTCTTTGAAATAAAGAAACAGTAAAAAGTTACATCTGAAACCTGTTTGTCCTTTAATATGAACCCTGTTAGCAAGAAAAACCTGCTGCTTTCTCAGCAGGAGATCTAGCAGATCTATAAAAAGCAAGGCTTGATTTTTATACATGAAATGAACTAATGAGGTGGCTGCAGCCTTGTGGGGAGGAGCTGGTTGCCTGCTGCTGTTAAACTGACAAAGCTGCCGGGCGGCGCACGCCTTTAATCCCAGCACTTGGGAGGCAGAGCCAGGCAGATCTCTGTGAGTTCGAGGCCAGCCTGGGCTACCAAGTGAATCCCAGGAAAGGCACAAAGCTACACAGAGAAAACCCTGCCTCGAAAAACAAAACAAAAAATAAATAAATAAATAAATAAACTGACAAAGCTACAGTTAGCCTGGCTATCAGTGCCACCAGAGACCTGAGAAGGATAAATTGCAGCAGGAAATATAATCTGGCATCAGTTGAAATGATAGAGATTCACTTATTGCCTAGATGGTCACCCCAGGATCTTGTGGTGTCAATGGCTTCATTGTGGGTAGCGATCCATCCAAAGGCAGCTTCGGTCTTTGACCTGCAGGCCAAGGTCTGAGAGATTTTCTGAGATTTTCATGCGGAGGAGGAACTTGGGGAACTGACTTTACTTTGTCTAGGCAAAGTGAGTCAGTCAGCTCTCCAGTGTTCTGCTTGTTCACAATCCTGATGGCAAGACCTTGGGCAAGGTCCTGAAGGTGAGCAAGGCATGGGGGCAGTTTTGTTCAGGAGTTAGTGTTATCACAATCCAGGTGGAGTCACCATGCTCCAGCATCTTCGTTGGAGACCTTGGGGATCACCTTTAGGACCTGGAGTCTGTCTATCATAGTAAGCTTTTTCCATTAAACATTTTAAATGTCATATTCAGTAGATCTCTGAAGAGTTTGAGGACCATTATCTGTTAAGTATATCTGAGCTAAACAAACTTTGCTTGTTTTCAATTACTTGCTTTAGACTTAACCTTGAAAATACATAAAGGCTAAATAAGGCTTATTTCTGTAATTAATTACATTAGTGCTTAGCGTGACTTTAAGTTTAGTTCTGAATACATTAAAGAATTTGATCCTTTATGAGGTGCCTGACCATGACAACTTGCATGTCTTAATTATCTTTAACAGTTTATAGTAAGTTAGTACCTTTTAGAAGATTTAGGACTTGCAGCTTCATTTCTGTTAAGTTTGAGCCTTAAAAAAAATTAACAATTTCTGAATTGAAGCTCCTTTTAGTATCAAAACAAAACTTTAACTCATAGAGTCCACAGAAAGACTTGAGAACTCTCCTGATCCTTTTCTAGTACACCATTACAGAATATTACAGTCTCTTATGACTCAGTTTATCAAAACAGCTAAAGCTTAACAAAGTGAGCAAAGATAAGGAAGCTAGACGGACATTCTTAAGCCTGAATAGACCTTAGGTAAGGAGAGACTTCCTCTAAGTCAGTGGTTCTCAACTTTCCTAGTGCTGTGACCCTTCAGCCCAGGTCCCCATGCTGTGGTGACCTCCAGCCACAAAGTCACGCTCTTTGATATTTCACAGCTGCAGCTTTGCCATGGTTATGAATTCAAATGCAAATATCTGACATACAGGTGGCCCCAGGAAACCCCTGCCAAAGGGTCTTTTGGCTCCCAAAGGATTGCAACCCATAGGCTGAGGACCATTGCTCCAAGCTCTTCGCCAGACTGCTTTTGCCTGGCTGCTTAGGTCTTGCTGCATCATAAAACTGGAATATCCCAGTTTCTGGTGTTTAGTGTTTGGTGCTCATAGTTGTGCCCCTAGCCTTTAATTAATCAATCAATCAATCAATCAATCATTCAATCTATTTATTTATTTAGTTTTAAGATCACATATTAATAATACAAAACATTTTATGAACTTAAAATGTCCCATAGTCTTATACATTTAAGTATTTTAAAAGCTGTTCCTTTAAAAAAAATCCAATTTTTTTAATTTAATTTTTTTGTAAAACCCCCAAATTTCCTCTTAAAAAAATTTAAAATCTCTCAACTCTGTGTTCCTGCAATATCAAAAAATAAAGTACCTATTTTCTCTCAAGAGGGAAAAGACAGGGCACAGCCATGATCTGGATAAGGCAAGACCAAACTCGTACAGCGCAAACAATCCAGTGCTCTGTGTCTGTAATTCATTCACAATCCTTTCGATTTTCCCAAGGGGCTTGGGTCACCTCTCTGGTCCCATCCATGGCAGCATACACAGCCTGCCTTCTAGGTCTCAGCCAGCTCCAGCTCATTGCTGCTGGTGTCTCTGGTGACTATCATACGGCACCAGCATCTCCAAAACTGCTAGGGTACTTTCTCCTGGGCTCTCTTTAGGAACTCCAGTGCTGTCACACATTGGCAAACCTCCGAGGTTCTCAATGACCCCTTCATGCCTTTAAAAGCAATATCATCTGGGTGACTCTTCTTTTTTTTCAATCAGAGTTTCTCTGTGTAACACCCCTGGATGTCTTGGAACTCGCTCTGTAGACCAGGATGGCCTTGAACTCACAGAGATCCACCTGCCTCTGCCTCTCAAGCACTAGGATTAAAGGTGTGTGCCACCATCATCCAGCTTGGGTGACTCTTACAAAGTCTGACTGCCAGAGCAAGGTTCATTCTTATATACAAAAGCATGGGAGTATAGCTTTAATACCTCATTAAACAAGAATTGTTTTTAAATTTTGTCTTGCATAAACCTTGTTTTCAGGACAGTAATTATACAAAAGTCCATCCTAATCCAAAATATCTTCGAGACCTGTTGTTGCCTTCTTGGTTGACCCACCCCTTATGGCCACCTTTAATCAAGATGGTGCTGAAGTCACATGACATCCGTCTTCTCCAACCCTAACAAAGATGGCTGCCACATGGCTGCTTCCGTTCTGATGGAAGACAGCCGCTCAGATGATGACAAGCCACGTGTTGTTTATATCCCAAGATGGAATCACACCACATGGTTCCTTTAAGATTACCTATGTGCCAGGCAGTGGTGGTGCACGCCTTTAATCCCTGCACTCGGGAGGCAGAGGCAGGCGGATCTCTGTGAGTTCGAGGCCAGCCTGGTCTACAGAGTGAGTTCTAGGAAAGGCGCAAAGCTACACAGAGAAACCCTGTCTCGGAAAAAAAAAAAAAAGATTACCTATGCATAAATTTTTATCTATCAACCTAGTGATAAGAGTTTTAAGTTAACTTTTTTCACAGATTGTATAGATTTTTCACCATACCCAATAAACTTATCAGTCTTGAGGTACAGAATGTTCACGTAAATCATGTTTAACGTTTTTTTTGACTGTTCTGCTTTGCTCTCTTCTCCTTGTCACAGTGTCCCGGGGACCCCTTAACACAGGACATAGAGGAAACTTTTAATTATGCTTTGATCTAGAGAAGGGAGAGCCATAACTCAACTCTGGAGCCAGCTTTCCAATAAGGTAGAACAGCATAAATCAACTTTAATATTATCCATACCCAAAAGATATTCAAATCCCTGCTGACCTGAATCCAGTGGCCAAAAGGAGCTCAGAGATCAATTCTGACCCCTTACCATAAAAGCATCCATGGCAGTGGTGGCAGCTGGTGGCTGGTGGCAGCAGAGACAGCAAAAATATCACTAAGAAATACAGAACACGGGCTGGAGACATGGCTCGGAGGTTAAGAGCCCTGACTGCTCTTCCAGAGGTCCTGATGAAAGACCCCGACTCCATTATGAGGACCTGGGGCGTTGGGCCGATGAAATGCTCCCCCCCCCCAATAACTTAGCCTAAGAAACGCCATTCTAAAGGAATCAGAAAAACAGGAGTTCACAGCTGTGGCTGGCTGGCCAACCGGCCTTGAGAGAGATAACTATGGCCAGCCATCCGGCCTTGGGAGAGAGATAACTGTGGTCAGTGGCCTTGGGAGAAAAACAGTTGAGTCAAATCAGGATATTTTATGGCTGGCCCCCTGGCCTTGAGGAATAAGCAGCTGGGCTGGAAAAACACCCACTATACCCTGGGCAAGGCCAAGTCAGCCACACACATACGACCCCAAGTTCACCCTGGCCTTCTTTGAAACAACCAATAGGGACCCTGTAACTATGCTTCTCGCTTCTGTAACCGTGCCTCTGCCCCTGGGATCCCATAAAAAGTCCCCCTTGCCCTAGGAAGGCGCGCAAGTCCTCTGAGAGACTTGGCCCCGGGTACCTGTGTATCTAATAAACCCTCTTGCTGTTTGCATCTGATCGGTGGTTTCGGTGTGTTCCTTGGGTTTGGGGTCTCTCCTGAAGAAAGATCTCCCCTGGGGGTCTTTCACTGAGTTCAAGTCCCAGCACCCACATGGTGGCTCACAACCATCTGTAATGAGACCTGGTGCCCTCTTCTGGCCTGCAGGCATATATGCAGGCAGAACACTGTGTACAGAATAAATAAATCTTTAAAAAAAAAAAAAGAAACACAGAACACAGAAAACTCACACACTCAAAGAAGACCAGTCAGAAACAAAACCTGTAGTGGCTACCATACATTCACCTGAGTCTGACCCATATCAGTCTGGGTTCCCATGTTTGCAACAAAAAACTTATGCACACACCAGAAAACCCAGATCCATCCACACACACAAAACAGACACAATTTTCCAACCAACCAGAACCAGGCAGGCAGCTGTTGTCCCACTATTTGCCCTAGACAGGAGAATATTGGTGTCCCATCCAATGCCCTCCACATCCCAGATCAGGGGCCCATAGAACAGAACCAGACTATGTCTCACCAGAAGGCCTCCAAGAAGGCTTGCTCAGCACAGCAGTTCACTCTGATAAACCAGAGGCAGCCTCAGAGCCTTGGAATGTCTCCAGGCCTGCGCCTCCTGAGGCAGCCCCTCAGCCCTGGAATTTCAGAAAGAAGATCCAGTTTTAGAACTTGGGTGGGTTGTCTTACTCTTGCTGGGGCCTCCAGAAAATGTTAATCCCATCAGGCGAGAATAAGGCCACTACCACAATTTTAAGCCAAACTTGAAACATGCTTTAATTAAATACTGGCCAGGATGATGGACTCTGGCCGGGTCCATTCTGGTGTTCCTAGAAAATGAGTCACATTTTGCGGAGGCTTATAAAGGCAAATTCGTCAGGTTCAGTCAGGGACAAGCATATATCCTGATGTATTTCCTGCCTGTGAACCTCCTGCCCACATGTGACCAAGCACATCTGGTGCAGTTGGGTCAAACAAACTTGTTTAGGGAGTGAAAACATAAACAACAGCCTCCACTATTTCAGGAAGTATCTCTCCTTGAGCAAGGGGCTACAAGCTAGAGGCACTTTTGTCTTATGGCTCTTTTAAGCACAGTAGTTAAAACTTAAAGCATAATTTTGACTCTCACACAAGGCCAATTTGTGTTGCCCCTATACTTTTGGAGCATGGTCAAGCTCCCAGTGGCCAGCCCCTTAAAGATGACAGAGCTCTCCCTCACCTCTGTCAGAAGCCATCGACTGTGAAGAGCTGCACTTCAGCATCTTTATCACAGTTCCAAAGGACTCTTTTCAATGGCTTCCTGTCTGGATTGTTTATTTTGTGTGTGTGTGTGTGTGTGTGTGTGTGTGTGTGTGCGCGCGCGCGCGCGCGCGCGCATAGAGAGAAGAAGTTGCCACAGAAGCCTCCAGTGTCTCTCATTTTCAACTATGAGTCTACAGTCATCAATAGCACTTCACAAAAACCTTTCCAGTCCATAACAGCCAGCTACAGCATGGACCATAGACTTCATCAGCTAAGTGCTCTTAAACACTGAGTGATCACTACTGCCCTGGTTTTGCATTTAAAAAAATTATTTATGAGGCCCCGGGTGGAGAGCCGGGAGTCTAATTAGCAAGAAAGAGGAGGGTTTATATGAGCGAGAATTGTTGAAATCAAGGTTGGATAAAGCACAGAGACAAATAGCCAAACGAATGGAAACACATGAACTATGAACCAAAAGCTGAGGGGCCCCCAACTGGATCAGGCCCTCTGAATAGGTGAGACAGTTGATTGGCTTGATCTGTTTGGGAGGCATCTAGGCAGTGGGACCGGGTCCTGTCCTCATTGCATTAGTTAGCTGTTTGAAACCTGGAGCTTATGCAGGGACGTTTGGCTCAATCTGGGAGGAGGGGACTGGACCTGCCTGGACTGAGTCTACCAGGTCGATCTCAGTCCTCGGGGGAGGCCTTGCCCTGGAGGAGGTGGGAATGGAGGGTAGGCTGGGGGGAAGGGGAGGGGGGCAGGAAAGGGGAGAACAAGGGAATCTGTGGCTGTTATGTAGAACTGAATGGTATTGTAAAATAAAAGAAAATAAAAATTATTTATGAAAGAGCATTGGAGCAGAGGTTGAATCATCTCTCTAGCCCCAGGACTCCGCATTTTTTGTGGAGGAGGTGGGGGGTCTAACTGTATAGTCCTGACTGACCAGGAACTCACAATGTAGATGTAGACCAGGCTGGCCTGGAACTCACAGAGATGCTCCTGCCTCCGCCTCCCAAGTGCCGGGATTAAAGGTGTGTTCAGTCATGCCCAGCCACTTTGCATTTTTAACAAGCCCTTAGCCACTTAGGGCTTCTTGTTGCCTAAGTCCGAGACTATACCTTCACTCGGCAAGTTACTCCCCTCCTCCAAAAGAGGAGCCACAGTGGGGCTCAGCGGCTGACACAGGCGCCGGCCACCCCGCCTGACAGCCTGAGCTGGATCCCCAGGGCCTGCAAGTTGTCCTCTGACCGCCCCCCCCCATAAATACACAAATTCAATGAAAGATAAAATAAAAGAGGACACCTTGAATCCTGAACCAACCGTATCATTTGTAGGCCCTGAGATAAACTGAAAATGCACGCTCCTGGTTCAAATTTACTTCAACTTCAAGACCCGAGAAGCCAAGCTCTAAAGGCTGTGTGGTGGCTCTGGCCTGTCACGCCGGCACTTGAGAGGCTGAGGCAGAAGGAAGCTGGGCTTTATTCTGAGGCCCTATAACAACACCACCACCAACACACACACACACACACACACACACACACACACACACACAAAAAAAAAAAAAAAAAAAAAAAAAAACCCTAGCAAAGGCATGGTACCTTTCAAAGCACGTGGGATTCTAAGAACCAGGCGTGAGCTTCATAAGGTTGTTGAGCAGGCAGGAATGCCTCCAGGCATGCTCAGTTCACACCATAAATTTTTCCCTGAAATTTTTAAAATGGCATCTTGAGGCTGGGCGTGGTGGCGCACGCCTTTAATCCCAGCACTCGGGAGGCAGAGCCAGGCGGATCTCTGTGAGTCTGAGGCCAGCCTGGTCTACAGAGCGAGATCCAGGACAGGCACCAAAAACTACATAGAGAAACCCTGTCTCGAAAAACAAACAAACAAACCAAAAACCAAAAACCACCCCCCCCCAAAAAAAAGCACAAATAAATTAAAAAAAAAATGGCATCTTGAAGGTGTGTTAGTAAAGGAGTCTGTTTCTAAGGGTGCCCACTACTGGCAGTGCCAACCCTGGGCATGATATCATGCTGAGCAAGCCATGGGGAGCAGGTTAGTAAGTAGCACATTTCTCCACCCGGTGCTTCAGTTTCTGCCCTGAGTTCCTGTCCAGCTTCCCTCGGTGATGGACCGTGACCTGGAACTGTAAGATCAAATAAAACCTTTCCTTCCCCGGGTTGTTGTTGGCCAGCGTTCTATCACAGGAACAAAAATCAAACTAGAACACCGTATAACCTGGGGACCTGAGTGAAAATTCCCAGCAACTGTGTAAAAAGCCGGGCATGAGCGCTGGTATCCCCAGTGCTGGGGGAGGTGGATAGGGAGACGACTGGAGCTTCCTGGCCCCCAAGCTCTGGGTTCAGGAAGACCTTGTCCCAGGAGACCAAGGTGGAGAGTGATGGAGGTGGACCCCTCACCCCTCACAGGTCCTACGCTGGCCTCTGCATACACAGATACGTGCATTCACACATGCATTATACCACACACACACACAAAGATAAGATAAAACAGTTCCAGGCTTGCTGATGGCCTCCAAGAGGCCCCACAGGGATAACATTGTAACCACAGAGCGATTCACCTGGCTGGCTTCTAAAGATACGGGCTGAGCCTTTGGGAAGAGCTTGAAATGACATGGGATTGACAGACAGAGCTGTCCCTCCACACTTGACCTCTGGAATAGACTCATCCTTTCGTGCTTTGTGGAGTGCTAGTCTGGGTTGTTTTTGAGTGTTTTTTTTTTTTTTTTTTTTTTTTTTTTTTTTTTATCTCTTCCCTTGCTTCTACATTCCATTGCTTTCAGTGTGCCCACCTCCAGCAGCTATTCCAGACTTAACCATCCGAGACCCTAACAAATAACCCAGATTTTTAAAACGGGGCTTAAGCTAAGGACAGACGGCATCTGCTGGAGATGTGGGAAGCATTCTAGTCATATGCATGGTTTTCTGTGTAATATTTTAAATCCTTAAGAACCAAGCCTGGGTGGAGGAGCTAGTAAAGTGCTTGGCTTACAAATCCAAGGGCCCGAGTTTGATCCCCAAGACCCAGCTGTGGTGGAACACACTTGTAATTCCAACCCTGAGGAGACAGAGGCGTGTGGATCCTTGGGAATCCCAGCCTAGCCTACTTGGTGAGTTTCAGGTCAGTGAGAGACCCTGTCTTGATAAAAAGGTGGCGGCCCCTGAGCACCACGTGAGGTTGGGCTTTGACCTCCACATGCCCACACATGTACACCTGCACACTGGTGAACTACCTAGCCAAAACCTAGTTGGAGGACCAGACTTGTAGCACAGTGGTAGATGATTGCCCAGCATGAGAGGCCCTGCGTGGGAAGAGACTGCCACCTTGGAGATAGCCAGTTCTTAGAAACAGCAAGGAGCATACCTTTGATATGCACGCTAACCAATCCAGGGGCATCTCTCTCCTATCTGGCCTGTACACTCCAGGAGACAATACTCTTGTGCCTTAATCATCCCTTAGACATCCTAGGGCCAGGTGCCAGCCAACTAGGGACCACCCCTAAGTCTTAGAGCCGCTCATGGACAATCCCAGACTGTTCCCCCTACCTGTCTGAACTTTCCCATACAAACCTCACTAAAGACCATGGGCTGAGTCTCCTTCCTCATGTCCTAGGCTTCCTGACCCCCCAGGGTCCTCTCCCGTGAGGCCATGTGTGATGTGGCATGCTGCACTTCCTGCCTCTGGACATGGGAGTGCGATGCCCTTTGTCCCGGTCTTTTCCTGCCTTTCTCTCCTGAGTGCATCTGGACCATCACATAAAAGAATCCCAAACACAGCTTCTCCCGGCTTCCTTTTGCTCGCCTGATTTCTGAGCCCGTGCTTGGTGAATTCGCTGCCAGATACTGAATTCTGAATGAATGGAATAGCTGTGTAACTTATGAGGAAATTGATAGCAGGAAAAAATGCAGGTTTTAAATTAATGCCATTATTATTATTTTAGTTGTTAAGAGTTCCCAGCGGCTGGAGAGCTGGCTCAGTGGTTAAAAGCATATCTGGGGGTTGGGGATTTAGCTCAATGGTAGAGCGCTTGCCTAGCAAGTGCAAGGCCCTGGGTTCGGTCCTTAGCTCTGGGGGGGGGGGGAAGAGCATATACTTGCAGAAGACCTGAATTCTGTTCCTGGCACCCACATCAACCACATCCACCTGTAACTTCAGATCCAGGCATCTGACACCCTCTTCTGGCCTCCATGAGCACGGCACTCGCCTGCACAAACCCACATACAGATATAGACATACGTACATAATGAATAAAAAATAAAAGCAACATTTGAAACAGTCTCACTATGCAGGCCTGGCCGATGTGGAACTTGCTGTGTAGACCAGGCTGGCCTTGAACTCATAGAGATCTGCCTGTCTTATGTTATGTATAAGAAAGAGTGTTTGCCTACTTGTATGTCTGTGGCCCACATGCATGCCTGATGCCTTTGGATGCCAGAAGAGGATTTTGAACACCCGGAACTAGAATTACTAATGGCTGTGAACTGCCATATGGGTGCTGGGAACAGAACTCAGGTTTTCTGCAAAAGCAGCGAGTGATCTTAACTGCAATGCCATCTCTCCAGACCCATGTCACTCATCTTGATGGTAGTAACAATGACTGGAGAGGTGGCTCAGTGGTCAAGCGCTCAGACTCTCTTATAGAGGCCCTGAGTTCGATTCCCAGCATCCACATCTGGTGGCTCACAACCACCTGCGCCTCCACCCTCAGGAGCTCTGACGATGTCTCCTCATCTCCACAGGTACCTGCACTCATGCACACATACCTCCCACATCACAGGCATGCCCACAGTTAAAAATCAATCTAACAGTAATAATAGTAATCATCATCATCATCATCATCATCATCATCATCATCATCATCTGCAATGTACTGGTTACTTTTCTATCACTGTGACCAAAATCCCTGACAGTAGAGGTTTCCCAGGGCATTCAAAGTCATCCCCATATACACATTGAGTTCAAGGCCAATCTGAGCTACTTGAGCCCATCTCAACCCCCCCCCCAAAAAAAAAAACTGGGCATAGTGGTGCACACCTTTAATCCCACACCTTTAATCCCAGCATTTGGGAGGCAGAGGCAGGTGCAGGTGCTAGCCTGGTCTATGTAGTGAGTTCTAGGATAGCCAGAGCTTCATAGTGAGACCCTATTTTGAAAAAAAAAAGGCAAAAAAAATTAGAAATGTGGTCAAGCTTGAGTTAGTGATTATTTTTCTTTACTGATGTTAAAATATATAGCATTCCCTCAACCTTGTCCTTGGTATTCTTTCTTCTGTTTGACTTAATCTATTGGTGGCATTGTCTGTTGTTTTTGTTGCTATTATTGATTGTTTTCACGAGACAGGGTCTCACAGTAAGACCAGACTGGCCTATACCTTACTATGTAGAACAAGCTGGCCTCAGACTTTTGGCAATATTCCCATCTCGGCAGGGTGAGGCACCACGCTGAGTATTCTCCAGTCATTTTTGTTTGGTTATTCAGTTTTGTTTTTGAAATCACATTAATTTTTTTTCTGGTAAGGAGGGCACAAGTCATGGTGGACTTGTTCTTGTGAGGTCCAGAAGGTCAGGAGATAGCTTACAGGTCTCAGTCCTCACCTTCCACCACGTAGGTCCCACACATCTGCCTTTACTCATGGAGTCATTTCACTGGCCCTTCATTGACTTTTTCATTTCCAAAATTTCAGATTAAACTTTTTTTCCCCCAAACCCCAGTGTCTCTGCTGACACTCATCCGTGTGGTGGCTTTTCCATACATTGATGTCCTTACTGCATTTCCTCTACTACCTTTGTTGTTGTTGGTGGTAGTGGTTTTTTGAGACAGGGTTTCTCTGTGTAGCTCAGGCTGGCCACTAACTCAGAAGTCCCCCTGCCTCTGCCTCCCAAGTGCTGGGACCAAAGGCATGAGCCACCACAATTTGTAATCTATGTATCTATGTATCTATGTATCTATGTATCTATGTATCTATGTATCTATGTATCTATGTATCTATCTATCTATCTATCTATCTATTTATTTATTTATTTATTTATTTATTTATTTATTTATTTATTTATTTATTTATTTAATTTTTATTTTTGAGGCAGAGTCTCGTTATATAGCACTGGCTGGCCCGGAACTTTCTATGTAGACCAGGCTGGCCTACATAGGCAGTAATACACTTAAAATGTATTACTATGACACCATGAGCTAAAAAATAATTATGGTAAAAGTGACCATAGTAAATAAATGAAATAGAGGAAGGTGTCAGAGAAAGGAGAAAGAAGAAAGTGGAAAGAAAAGATTAGGGGAAGGGAGAGGAACAGAGGGGAAGGGCAGGTACCCAACAGGCTCACATAGCACTGTGGCCAATTTTAAAAGAATTTCTCAGAATGGCCACTAGGGGGCAGCCAAGCCCCATGTAGTTGAAATGGTCACTGGCTGATAAGATCTTTGGCTGCAAAGGGTTGAGGTTGCTGTGACCATAGACAATACTTCTGCAGCAGGTTCAGGGGATCCAAGCAGGAGCCAAAACCCCTGTTCTGTGCCCCCTCCTTTCTCCTTTCTCTCCATTGTTCCCACAGTAAATCAAGACACAACTGTAGCTCCCTATCTGCTGCACAGGACCCTACAAGAACTTCATTTTAGGATTTACCTTTGCCAGCCAATTTTTGTTCTTAGCCCCCAGGTTCTATTAAAATACTGCCGAATCTGAAAAAAAATGAATTTCTCTGAGGAGCCAGTGGCTAACTTAACTCTTCCAGGTGTCCGCAGACTGGGGGGGATCTGATCCTGAAGAATAGAGGTCTAAACATCGTTTCTAGAGAACCAGGTTTGGGTTACACAGTAGTTAGAGGATCATATTTTCTGCCCATTGCTGGAAGTCTTTTTCACATGTTTCCCTGACTCCCAGGGAGGTGTTCATAGGAGCTTAGGGCTGTCCTATTGGCCTCCAACCAAGATGAGGTACCTCTGACTGCTTCTAGAACAGTTGAGGCGTTATCTACCCACAGACACAAGGTGTCCTCAATGCGCCAAGCCCGAAGCTGCATCTTGCTCCTTAAGCTCATAGTAAAATACACAGGGGTGGCTGGGGGAGATGGCTCAGTGATTAAACACTGGTCATTCAAGGGTGAAGACCAGAATTCAGACTCTCATAACCAATTCTGGTTGAGCAAGGTGGCCCATCTATAATCCAGCCTCAAACCCCAGGGACCTCCAGAGCAACATGGCAAGAGAGACTATCCATATCAGCTCGCTCTGGGTTTGGCTGAGAGACCCTGCCTCACTGAATAAGGTAGGAGAGAAATCGAGAATGGTTTCTGAAATCAACTTTGGACCTCCAAATGCATACCACACACATTTGCCCATGCATGTGCAAACACAAGCACATGCATGTGTACAAGGATGCAAAGAAAAGAAAACATATAATCTAAAATGTACAGTCTGTTGTGGGATTTTCAAACAGAGGAAAATCCTCTTTCCTGCCAGGAAGCAGCATTTATTTGTGCTGGCTTTGGCTCAGTGGATTTACATCCGAAGGCTGAGCCCCCAGGCACAGCAGGCAGACCGTAGCTTTCTATACCTTTTGTTAGTTCCCTTATCCATTTATCTCCCTTATACGGTAGCATACATTCTAATTGGGCGGTCTGTTACAGGGTCAAGACAGAGTCATGCATGCACACACAGACACTGATTATGCCATGTTCCCTCCCTGCTGTTTTGGGAGGACCTTTACCACAAGCCAAATCATGCTCTTTATCATGTGCCTGGTGCCAAGTACTCATACGCATTTAATATTCCCGAAAATCCCCTAGGGGGTGCTATAGCTGTGACTGTCGCATGAATAAGGCTGAAATACTTTGACTAAAGTCACGTGGGCACTACATGGCAGGGGCGAGATTCAAACTCAGGCCGCCTGGCTCCTTAGCTTCGCTTCTAAGCAGCATGCACACTGCCTCTTCAGAGAACTGCATTTTGATCTGCCCTCCAACCTCCTTCCGCCAGCCGACCAAGTCTGCGACAGAACAGCTCAGTCCTGTCTTTCCAAGCTCAGGCTTGAGGCCTGTCCCCTTCTTCCTTAAATGTTGGGTGTCTGTCATTCTGTGTTTGTGAGTGAGTTCCTGTATCTCCCTCCCACTGCTACCTGAGAGGTGGACCGGCAATCTTATGTCCTTTGGGCAGCCAGGCTCCTCATATAGTGATCTTAAGACAAAACAAATTGACACTTTTTAAAAAAGATATGTTTCTCTTATTATTTTATGTATGCAAGTTTTGCCTGCATATATGCATGTATGTATGTATGTATTTATGTATGTGTGTGCACCACATGCACCTAGTGTCTAGAGTTACAGAGGGTTGTGAGCTGCAATGTGGGTGCTGGGAATTGAACCTAGGTCCTCAGCAAGAGCAACAATTGCTTTTCATCATTGATCGAGCTTTCATCTAAAGACCTTTTTATTTATTTTTTTTTTCAAGACAGGACTTCTCTGTGTAGCTCTGACTGTCCTGGAACTCACTCTGTAGACCAGGCTGGCCTCAAACTCACAGAGATCCTCCTGCCTCTGCCTCCTGAGTGCTGGGATTAAAGGCATGAGCCACCACTGCCCAGCATCGTCTAAAGACCTTAATGCCAGTCTCCATGGCAAGTGGAATTGTATCTAATGTCTGTGTGAGAACTACTACAGGCCAGCAACCAGCAGTAATCCCTTGTTTTCCCTTTCAGTGACCGGGATCTCGGAATGAGGCCAGAGGGTTTTATTTTCCTTCAGTTCTTCATTGAATGTTTTAAAAAATCATTTTCTTTTTTCTTTTTTTTGGTTTTTCGAGACAGGGTTTCTCTGTGTAGCTTTGCGCCTTTCCTGGAACTCACTTGGTAGCCCAGGCTGGCCTCGAACTCACAGAGATCCACCTGGCTCTGCCTCCCAAGTGCTGGGATTAAAGTCATGAGCCACCACCGCCGGGCAAAAAATCATTTTCTTAAAGACAGGGTTTCATGTACCCCAAGCTGCCTCAAACTTGAGATGCCCTTGGACTTTGGACCCTCCTGCCTTCACCTCCTGGCTGCTAGCTAGGATTACAGGCGTGTGCCACCATGCACAGTTTATACTGTGCTAGAGAAACCTTTGTGCATTCCAGGCCAGCCCTGTAACAACTGAGTTAAATCCCTAGCCCCTAAAATATTTCCAGGGGCTCGAGAGATGACTCAGTGTATAAGAGCACTTGCTATTCTTCCAGTGAACCCACACCAGGCAGCTCACAACCACTGGGACTCTAGTTCGAGGGTATCTGACCACCTCTTTTGGCTTCTGCTGGTCTCTCTCTCTCTCTCTCTCTCTCTCTCTCTCTCTCTCTCTCTCTCTCTCTCTCACACACACACACACACACACACACAATTTTTTAAAAACTTTAAAATATATTTTATTTCATACATTTTATTTCAGTAAAGGCATAGAGCTGGACTGGGGGTGTGATTCAGTAGCAGGATGTGATACCTATCACATGGGAAGCCCTGAATGTGATCCCCAGCACTCAAAAAAAATAAATAAAAATAAAAATAAAAAATAAAACAGTGACTAGAGAGGCAGTTCCTGAGTTTACAGCTGGCACTGCTCTTTCAAAGGACCCAAATTCAGTCCCCAGTTGGGTAGCCCAGAACTCCCTGTAACTCCAGCTCCAGGGGACCCAATGCCTTCAGGGGCACCTGAGGTCGTGTGTACATACCACCCCCATATACATAATTAAAATAATAAAATACATCTTAAACAATCAAAAGGCCCAGAGCCGACACACCAAACAAGAAGGATACAGAATGAGATGCATCCCCCCTCCCCCCTTCACACTGTCCCTCCTGGTCCAGGGGCAACCACTAGTGATTGGTAATATCTACCCAGAGGCTCACAGTTGAAACAGTGTTTTTCCGTAAATCATCTCACTGGACCCCACCATCAACTTCCAAGGACTTGTAAACGATGGTTGTCTCCATTTACAGATAGGGCTTCAAAATGGTTAGTGGCTTGTCCAGAATTAGGCCTCTAAAAAAAAAAAGGTGAGGCCACGATTGAAAGCCTGGTGGTCTGAAACTTTGGAATTACGACCCACTCTATCGCTTGATGACAGAGCCCTGGGTATTTAAAACCAGAAGGGGCTGTAAATAGTCCTGCTACAAGGACAGATTTGTCATGAAACAGGAGAAATCTCGTCCTGCCTTGATGTGTGCATTCCTGAGGAGACTACTCATGCTCTGCTGTAGGCCGGCTTACACAGACACCCCTCCCCTGTCTCAGCTGGGGCTGGCTTACACAGACACCCCTCCCCTGTCTCAGCTGGGGCCGGCTTACACAGACACCCCTCCCCTGTCTCAGCTGGGGCAGGCTTACACAGACACCCCTCCCCTGTCTCAGCTGGGCAGGCTTACACAGACACCCCTCCCTGTCTCAGCTGGGGCGGGCTAACACAGACACCCCTCCCCTGTCTCAGCTGGGGCAGGCTTACACAGACACCCCTCCCCTGTCTCAGCTGGGGCCGGCTTACACAGACACCCCTCCTCTGTCTCAGCTGATCCAAGGATGAAAGACCAGTAATGAAGAGGCTCAGGAAGACAGGAGTCCAGGGTGAACTGGAGCCCTACAGCTGCCCTCTACATGAGAGACATGTGCATTCTCACACTTAAGGACTCAGGGTGTCCCCAGGGCTGGAAGTGAACCTGTCCGGAGTCTCTCTCCCAGCTTCTGGAGGATGTTGGCAATGTCCAGATGTCTTGGTTTGCGGACACATCTCTTTCCACTCTCTGCCTCTGTTTTCTCTGTTATAAAGACAACAGTCATGGGATGTAGGGTCTGTCCTCGTCCAAGTATGACCTCATTTCCATTGATTCTGCTTGCAAAGGCCCCATTTTGAAATCAGTCACGTTCTGATATTCTGGTGGGCATGAATGTTGAGGAGACACCATTCAACTCAGTACGCTGCATCTTCCTGTTTCATACGTTAAATAGAGACGCTACTTCGGGAATGTTCCGAGTCTTTTTGTGAATGAGGACTGTCCTAACCCAGGAAAGCAGTGCAAAGATAATTCTGCCCATTCACAGGGAGGGAAGAGAGAGAAAGGCGGTTGTGTCCAGGGAACAGTTCAAAGACGTCTGCTGCCTGGTGCCAAGAGACAACATCTGCTGGGTCAGGAGGGCGGAAATGTATCATTTTAGCCACATGGCTTTTGGGTCAAAATGCTCTTATTTTAGTGAGCCTGAGAATGACAGTGGTTTAGGAGAAAGAAAAAAAGAGAGAGTTGGCTTATTTCAAACAGCGACTCAAAAAATAAAGTAGGCAGCTGGGAATGAACTTACTTCGGAGTAAAATACATTTATTCAAAGAAAAAATTAAATGGGAAGAGTAAAAGAAAAACCTGATTGATCAAGGGCTACATCTTGATTCTGATTTTTAAAAAATCTTTTTGTTGTTGTTCTTTGTTTTTTCAAGACAGGGTTTCTCTGTGTAGTTTTGATGCCTTTCCTGGAACTCGCTGTGTAGACCAGACTGGCCTCGAACTCACAGAGATCCGCCTGCCTCTGCCTCCCGAGTGCTGGGATTAGAGGCGTGCACCGCCGCCGCCGCCGCCGCCACCACTCCCAGGCCCGGCCAAAATTTTTTATTTTTAATTATGTGTGCGAATGTATGTCTGTGTGAGCATGCACACATGAGTGCAAGTGCCCCTGAAGGCCAGAGCCCCGGGACCCCCCTGTATCGTAGAGTTACAGGCAGTTGTGAGCATATCCTGGCACAGATACTGAGACCCAAACTCGACTCCTCTGTGAAAGTGGTACCTGCTGTTGACCAGTGAGCCATCTCTCCAGCCTCTTGGATTCTAATTGCAAAGTCAAATAGTAAGACTAAAATGGGGGGCGGGGAGGCAAAATGAGATGCATTATATAAATTATATAAATGTTAAAATTTATTTGGAGTCTGAAAGGGAAAAGTTGTGTGTGTGTGTGTGTGTGTGTGTGTGTGTGTGTGTGTGTGTGTGTGTGTTTAAGGTTTTGTTCTTGTTTGAGACAGGGCCTCACAATGTAACCCCATCCTGACAGGAACCTGTAAGCCACCCCTCCTCAGCCTTGTCAGTACAGGCAGGTGCTACCATGTCCAGCTCAAAAAAATACCTTTGGAGGGAAAAGAAATGTGCTGACGAACTTAAAATAATCAATCACTATATTTTACCAGGACAAAAATAAGAAAAGATAGTCGAGTGCAGTGGCGCACACCTTTCATCCCAGCACTTGGGAGGCAGAGTCAGATTGATCTTTGTGAGTTCGAGGCCAGCCACTGATACACAGCGAGGCCTTGTCTCAAAAACAAAGAAAAGTGAGGGGACTCACAGAGACTCCGTTAAAACAGATTTGTTATTTAAGGACTTGGCTTAATATGAACACAACAGTGCAAGAAAGAGTCGCTCTTCAGCAAATGGTGGGACATCCGCAACAACTCACAATCAGCTTGGCTCCATCTTTTCCATACCACGCATCATAGTATACTCCAAATGGGCCCTAAGAAGCCAGAGAAAGAAAGGGAGATGCAGATGACTTTCAGCTGTGCCGGGAGAAAGCATTTTAACTATCCCTGCAACAGACATCAGAGGCAGGAGCGACGGATCTAAATCTGTTCTTAAAAGCCTTTTTGTGCCACCAAATGCAATAAAGCAAACGGGGAAATGAAAGCCACAGATGGGAGAGAAACCCATGCAGCAAATAAAGCATTCTGCCCAAAATAACCGAGGAACTGCCCCAAGTTAAAAAAAAAAAAGCCAGAATCCTGATCCGTTTTGATAAGGACCAAAGGAATAGTTCACACACATAAATAAATAGGACAATGAGGAACTTCACTGCAGACTTTGAACTTGCAGTCTAGACAGCTTGTCTGTGATTTGTTTGTGTGTGTGTGTGTGTGTGTGTGTGTGTGTGTGTGTGTGTGTGTGTGTACTGCACATGTGTGGAGAAGTATGCTGCATATGGAGGCCCAGTGTTGATATGGGGAATCACCTTCAATTATTCTTCCATTTCATTCTCTGCCAGTGTGACTAATCTTGCTGGCTAGTGTGTTCTGGGGGAACCTGCCTCTCACTTCTGAGACCAGAATTTCAGGTGGGTCACCGGGGTTCCTGAACCATCTCCCCTGTTCTTTTCCCCCACTCTTTATTTTTGAGACAGAGCTTCACTGTGCATCCCAGGCTAGCCTCCCACTCTTCATTCTCCTGCTTCAACTCTTACGTTGTTATAAAATCAATTTAAGGCCAGTCTGGCAGAGCACATTTTTAATCCCAGCACCTGGGAAGCAGATCTCTGTGAGTTTGAAACCAGCCTGGTCTGTGTAGTAAAACTTTTTCTCAATAACCAGCCCTCTACTTCTACCTCCCACTCCCACCTTGCCCCAGGGTGATCAGGAGTTAAAGGCCAGCCTTGGCTACATAGTGAGTTCAAAGGCAGACTGCAATATATGAAACGCCGTCTCAAACAGAACAGAAATCAATTTTAGTCAAGCATAGTGGTGTATGGCTATAACCCCACACGCAAGAGGTGGAGGTAAGGGGATCAGGAGTTCAAGGCCAGCCTGTGCTATGCAAGATCCTGTCTCAAAATGAAGTAAAATCCATTTAAGTGATACAATTTCATGTTTGGTAGTGCAGATTTCCTGGATGCTAATATCACAAAACCTAAAACGCCGTTTCTACCCTTTGACTCCAGTCTCATTTCCACAGATATGGCCAAAGAAAGTGATGTAAGAGGCGGGAGTCATCGCTACAAAGTGCCCGTTACAGTATTACTTAAGTTAAAAACAAACAATTCAGAAGATAGCTGTTTGCACGATGATTCTCATGGGGTCTACGGAGTTGAGGCAGGAGGATGGAGAGTTGTGGGCCAGCCTTGGAACCCTGTTAAAAGAGGTGGGACTGGGTAGATAGCTCAGAAACACCGGGATGTTCTTGGGAATAGAAACTCGAGCCTCCGAGACTCATCAATAAGAATCTTTAAAGAGAGCCCGGGAACGTTCATTTTATCATCAGCCCAGACGATCCATTACTGTGTGCAGGTTGCAGGGCCACTGGACTCCAAGCAAAACCACAGACATGAAAGTCTTTGCAGGACTGAGAAGGGATTCCGCAGGAATAAAAAGATGGATAGTGAGGATGCAGAGAACATTCTGGACCCAGGGGCAGCAGCAACCCCTCCATGAGATGCCCTTAAAAGGAGACAGTGGCCACAGTCACTGCATAGTCACAATGTTGGATTTAGTTCTACAAGCCCTCTCAAATTTCAGAATGGTCATACCAGGGGTTATTATTATTATTATTATTATTATTATTATTATTATTATTATTACATTTCTCCTTTCCCTTCCCTCCCTCTAAATCTCCCATATACCCATCCTTGTTCTCTTTGAAATTCATGGCCTCTTTTTCAGTAATTGTCACATGCATATATGTACACACATAGACCTACACACACACAGAGTCCTAAATATAAACTCAGTCTGTATACTGTTGGATACTAGATAACCAATTGACCTGCTCTTCCCTGGGGAAGCCTGTTTCTCCCGCTCTCAGCGTTCTATAGTTGCCTGTAGTCCGTTGTGTCCTGTTGAGGCCCCAGGGTCTTTTCCCGTCCACTTTGGCGTGTCTATTGGTGCCCTCCTTGCTCACTCAGGTTTAGGCAGGCATGTTGGTGAGACTTCCTGGATGCAGCTTCTCCAAGGAGACACAGTCTCACAGCAAACTCCCTCTGGCTCTCACAGTCTTCCCACCCGGCTCGTCCACACTGTTCCCTGAGCCTGAGGTACAGGAATTCATACAAGGTTTTTTTGTTTGTTTGTTTGTTTTTGTCAAAAGCCCAGGAGGGTCACTTGAAGAATTCACACCTACAAAGAGTCTGTGGGATTCTTGCCACCTCTGCTTGGATGCCACCTTTTCCCTTTTATCTCAAGACCCCAGGCTTCAAGTGACTAATAGTCACATTACTGTTCAGGGTCTGGGTGGCATCACAGAAGCATCACCCCACTGTGACCTTAGCCCTGTCAATGGAGGCACCACTAAGGGGCCATGGGGGTGGGGGTGGGGGTGGGGGTGTGCCCATTCACTGAGTTTGTTGATCGCACATTTATTTTTTTCACTGTGTACAGGGAAACAAACAAACCATTAGAGAAGGCTTAGCAGCCACTTATTCGGGCTGCAGAGTCTTCTTTTGCAGGGGAGGGAGGGAGAGGAGCCCATAGCCACTTACTAATGCTCCTCTGAGCCTCTCTGGCTCCCAGGGGGCTTCCTTTCCTGCGCACTGATCCCTGGGGCCCAGATGTGCCTCCGCAGCTCTGCCACTCACAGAAGACTTCCTGGAACCTATAGACCCATTCTTGCCCAGAGTCTTGGGGCTTCTTGCCAGGACCTGGGGGTGTCACACAATGCTGCTTTCCAGCCAAGGGTGGTCAACCTCCCCCAAGAAGGCTGGGCCAACGCCCAGAAAGCCAGGCCGATAGGCGCTCGCGCTCTTGTGGGAGTAGTGTCTACTCCCTACCAGGGATTCAGTCAGGGACCCTGTGGTAGCCAGGCCTGACTCAACAATACGCCCAAAGTCCTGTTTCTGATGCCCTGCGGCCCTGAGGTAGATACACAGGCTTCTTCTGAAACAATGTGTTTCCCGCCCTTGAGATACAGACTCCCACCTCCCTGGTGGTCCTCCCAGCTGCTCCCTCTGGGTGCACAGTCTTAGCAACTTTGCATGGCCCATCCAAGGGAGCCCCTTTTCTATGAGGGAGAACAGGCTAAGAAAGGTGCCTTTGGGAGCCCCAGAGTGGGTACTTGGGAGTTGCCATTGTTCCCAGCCTCCTCTCAGAAGCTGGCATTATTCCACTGTCACCTTCAGCAACCCTCCGCCCCCCAAAAAAACCTTCTTACAGGCTTAGAAACCAGGCAGTTTGACATCTTGCCATCTCCCTTCCAAGGACCTGCCTTCTGGAGGCAGAGAGCAGTGGGGAGCGATGCAGGGAAGACTCCCAGCCCAGAGGTCTATGGTGACTTGCTCTTTTATTCCCAAGTATTTCTTGAGTGCCCATCGTGTGCCAGAGACTGTGCTGGGGAGCTACCGCTGTGAACAGACTGACTCATGGAAATTACAGATTGCGGAGGAGACAAAAAAAAAAAAAAAATCAACAAGCAACCAAAGTCATGAAGGGACATCACCAAGTTGTCATGGGTGTTCCGAAAGACGGAGGCAGGTGCTTGATGGGAAGCAAGCAGGATTTGGCTTTAGGAGACAGGGAAGGCGTCTGGGGCAGATTTGGGATGATAGGAAGGAGCATTAGGTTGAAGGATCAACAGAGGGAATGACTTGAGTAGGGACCTTGAGTTTATTTGGGGACCTGGGTTCTTTGGGGTTGCAATTCAGGGAGTTAGGGATGAGGCCCTTGGTATGAGACGGTTGGAGGGTACAGAGCAGGTGACCAAGGTAAGACTTTTTTTTTTTTTTTTTTTTTTTTTTTTTGAGGCAAGGTCACCAAGGCTGGCTCAATTGGTCTGCCACCCCCTCCAAGTGCTAGACTTGCCTTGTGTACCACCATGCATAGTGTGATAGTGTGATTTTTATTTTTGTCTGAGTCAAGTGAGACGTTATTAGAGGGTTCGAGCAAATGATATGATCGGGTTTAAATTGTTCCTGTGGCTTCAGGTCTGAGAAGAAGCTATGAGGAACTGACTTGGGAGGCAAGAGGGCCTGTAGGAGAGGGCACTGGCTTGTATTTGCTGGTGGAGGAGGAGGAGGTAAAGGGACCTGAGACACACTCAGGAATTTACCTGGACGACTTCCCAGCAGGCAGGGAATGGGGGGGGGATGGGGGCGCTGCTGTTTTCAGTGAGAAGGGCTAGTGGGGGGGTTACAAGGAAATGGGGATGAGGGCAGAGTTAGCTTGTCTTCAGGCTCCTTCCGATTCAAAGTCAAGGAATTTGTTATCTTACTCTCCTTCCCAGCCAGCCCCTAAAACCCGATTTTATAGTCTGAGGAAACAGACTGTGGTTGAGCCCAGGAGTCCAGAGTCAGCTTTGAGAGATAATACCAAGAAGATGATTTGCCTTTTAGGGCCTTCTGCCCTGAATCCAGGCTCCTCCCACCCGGTCCCGGCTCTCAACTCTCTGCCAAGCATCTCACCGAAGGTCTCTTTGAGCCATGTTGGCACTGGGACTCAGGACAGGATGCTCTGGTTCAGGAGACACATGTTTAGTCTCATTCACTCGTAATCTCCCCCACCTATCCCCCCTCCTTTTCCCAGATTCTCTTTCCAATGCTTGTTTGTGGGTCAGCTTCTAGAATGAGCTAGGGCTGGGTGATGATGACCTGCAAAGCGGCGAATTGGGGCTGGATGTGCAGGTCGGCTCCTGGATGGTTTGAGCTCATGACTTCCTTTCTCTGAGAAGGACGGGCTTCAAACTCACAATCCTCCTGCCTCAACAGAATGGCAAAATGGGACATAAATCCCTTCTTTCTTTACAAGGGTGAGGATTAGGGCTTAAGAATCAGGGAGACCTCACTTGGGATGTCAACTATGTGACCTTGGACAGGTTAGTTACATCCCTGGGAAATAATAATCACTTCTCTGGGACTGTTGGGAGGGTCCCAGAGAGATCAAGCTTGAGAGCTGAAGTGCCCTCTGTAAGGATCATCAGGGCACACAGGAGATGTCACTGACCTCTTGTTGTTGTTTGAGACAGGGTTTCTCTGTATAACTCTGGCTGTCCCAGAACTCGCTTTGTAGATCAGGCTGGCCTTGAACTCACAGAGATCCACCTGCCTCTGTCTCTCCAGTGCTGGGATTAAAGGCGTGTGCCACCACTGCCCGGCTGCTATCACTGAACTCCTAGGACCACAAGAGACAGTCTGGGGTAAGAAGGCTTGGCCTATCTGCCCCAACCAAAGCCCAGACTTATTCTCTGGCATCTTCAGGGTGTGGAAAGTCCAGGACAAACTAGATGGGTCCAGGCAGGACTAATGATAATTCACAGGCTGGCAGTTTCAGATAACGAGGCAAAGCTGAACGATGAACTGGACCACAGTGGAGTGTGAACCCAGACCTGGGCATTCTTGAGATTTATGTTTCCAAGCACCAGACATCAGAGCAGGACCAGTCTGTGTTGACATTCCTCCTGTCCGGGCACAGAGGAGAGAAATATAATGTAATTGAGTTTTCTTCTTTTAGAATATATTTGTTTGGTGCTTTTCTTTTTGTTTTTAGTGGTTTTCTTGTGTGTGTGTGTGTGTGTGTGTGTGTGTGAACCTGACTGCCAGCATGTATGTGGAGGTCAGAGAAGGGACTTTCTCTGTCACCCCTCACTTGAGATGGGGTCCCTCACAGAACCGGGAGCTAGAATGGCACAGGCCCGGCAGTTCTTTCTCTAGACCCCCTCAGGGCTGGGGTTACAGGCACTAGTGGCTCCACTTGATTTTGATGTGGCTTCTGTAGATTTGAACTCAGGCCCTCATTTTGTGCAGCATACACTCTTACTCACTAGGCTTGTTTCTTTGGCCACAGTGTATCTGTCTACGGAGCTGACGGCCCTGGAGCTCACTGTGCAGCCCAGACCTGCCTCAACCTTGGGTCCTTCTTGCCCTAGCCTCCCAGGTGCCGTGATCACGCATCAGGACACCATGTCTGTCTTCTGTTGTCAGTGGTGTTTTGAAACAGGAGCTCACTACATAGTACAAGCTGGCCTCAAACTCAAAATCCTCCTGCCTCAGCCTTCTGAGTGCAGGGATTACAAATGCATGCCACCCTTTTTTAGATATGAATTTATTCAGTTTTGAAATTTTGGCCTTTATACTTCTGGTGTTAAAATAGCCTCTCCCTGCCTGGTGCAGTGGCATGCGCCTATAATTTCAGCTACGCAGGAGGCAAGATGAAAGCTTGAGCTTCAAGGGTTCAAGATCAGCCTGGGCAATGTTGTGATACTCGTGTCAAAACAAATCGAACAACCAAGAACAGATACCCTTTCTTTTATAAATTAGGGATGAGAATTGTTGGTGCTGTGGCTATTCATGATGAATTATGATAACTTATTCTGATCGGTGAAATTTAAAACTCTGTCTACAAATGGGAAACTGAGCCCAGAGAGAAGATACGACCTACCAAATCCAGAAGCCCAGAACCAAACCTAGGTTATTGAGAATGAGGACCCCACCTAGGGCCCCTGACTTCCAGCACAGCCTCTTTCACTAGAATCTTCCCTAGCTTCTTTGGGCCTCTTTCACTTGCAAGTGATTGAAATCCAACTCAAACAGCCTTAAGCAAAGGGAAAAGTCAAGACTTTCAACTAAAAAGAGAGATTCTTGGCAGAAATACACAAAACAAAGCCCTGGGTTCCCATCAGTCTCCTAGAAACAGAGGCACGCAGGACCAGAGTCTCCCCTATGTGGTTCAAAGCCTCCAACTAACTTGGGAGTTGGAGGCAGGTAGACCTCTGTGAATCGGAGGCCAGCTTGATCTACAGAGTGAGCTCCAGGATAGCCGGGGTGGTATAGTGAGACCCTGTCTCAAACCAACCAACCAGCCAACAACATCAAAAAATCATCCAGTGTTACAATCAGAAACCTGACATATTAACATACACTGGTGTTCCTAGTGCTGGGGAGGGTGAGGCAGGAGATTGTGAGTGAGGTCAGCCTTGGTTACATAGGAAGCTCATGTCTTAAAACAAAACAACGGCGAGACTCCATAACTGGGCTCCCCATCTCTTTATTCATAGCAGTAACACACACACACACCATGTGCATGCATACTCCTCCCCTGAACCTAGGAGTCAGTCTTTGCCTCGTTTTGTTCTGACTCACAGTGTCTCTCAGGATACACCTGCACTGAGTGTCTAAGTGACCCAGGTCCAACCGATCTCTCCTGCTGCTTGGGAGGTGGGGCATCGTCCCTAGCAACCATCATCAGAACACACTGTCCTGGCAGCCTTTCAGCTGTAACTTATTAGCTGAGTAATTGTGGGAAGCATCTGCATTTTCTTTATTCTGTTGCTGATCAGCACGTACCCCAAGAACTAAAAATAAGCGGCAGGAGGTGAGGCTTGTTGGAAGCCGAGGAACTGGGTGTTTTCTCAAAGATCAAACCTCCTTGATTTGGAGGAGAAGGTGTCTTGGGCTCACTGTGTGTGATTCCAATACTCAGGTGGGTACAACACTAAAATGTAGCTTTGAAAATTCTGCCCCAAGATGGGATGGTGCTAGGTCAGGGGAGGCACCATGGCTTTCCCTGGCACTGCCCTGGTTCTATTTCCCTTTAGCCTGGCACACTGAGCAAATGTGTTCCTTTCCTACCCATCTGCCTGGCTGGTGGGCAGGAGCCGGCGGCGAAACCGGAGGAGGACAACAGATATCGTTCCTAACGGTCGCGGCGCCATTAGCCCCTCACAAAGAACCTCGGAGCTTGCCTTGTTCCTGATCCATTTTCCCAGCTAGAGGCCATTATGGCAAGAACATGGAAGCCACAAGGATGAAGAGAAAACATCAACTCCCATTTGAGGAAAATAAACCTGAATCTAATATGGAGGAGACTGCAAACCTTAGAGAAACATTTTAATTAATAATTACTTTTCAAAATGTTTTCTAAGAGACAAAGTCTCCACCATCTTGCCCGGCCCGGCACCACACTCTTGGACACAAGTGATTCTCTCTCATGTCAGTCTCTGAATCGTTGACACGACAGGTGAGTCCCACCTCAAGGTGGGCAATGTTATATCTTTTCTTTTAGTGAGTCTATGTGTGTGTTCAGACCTGTTCTCACCTTCCACCTTGTCAAGGCAAGGGCTTTCTTGTGTATGGGGCTGTGATGTGTACCACAGGTTAGCTGGCCCATAGGAGACAATCCTCCTGTCTCCACCTCCCATCTCACCACAGGAGTGCTGGGATCACAGAGGCAAGTTACAACATTCGGCCCTTAAAAAAATCTTTTTTTATATGTGTGGTGTTTTGCCTGCATGTATGTATGTGCGCCATGTGTGTGCAGCGTCTGCAGAAGCCTGAAGAAGCCATCAGATCCCCTCCCTAGGACTGGAGTTACATACGGGTTTTAGCTGCAGGGCAGGTGCTGGGAACCCAACCCAGGACCTCTGGAAGAGCAGCCAGTGCTCTTAACCTCTGAGCCACCTCTCCAGCCCACATCCAGCTTTTGGCATGGGTTTCAGGGGTCAGATTCCGGTCATCAGGCTTGTGCAGAAAGTGCTTTTACATACTGAACCATCTCTCTGGCTAGGATGAGCAATTTTAAATAAAAAAACCAAAAACTCCATTGAAAAGGAATGTTCCATTTTACTTACTGCTGTGGGTCAATCTAAAAGACCTGGAGCCAAGTTTGTGTTGTTCTGTCTTAGAGGAAGCACTAGCCTTCCAAATCCCTCCCAGGTAAATTTTATCTCTAGATACATTTGGTAAGGTCCTCAGCAAGGGACAAAGAATGTGTGACACGCGGCAGACAAAGTCAGTTCTCCGAGGCTCCCCACTTTCTTTCCCATTTCTCCCCACTACAGATTAAAATGAACTTCTAAACCCAGGTTCCTGCTCTGAGAACCCACGTGTTTCCTGGGCTTTCCATTAGTATAACGAATGCTAGAGATAGTCAACTTATTACCCAGAAAAGGTTCATCTGGGTGTGGTAGCACACGCCAGTAATCCTGGCACTAGGGAGGGTGAGAAAGGAGGATTGCCACGATTGTGGGCTACATAGTGAGTGTCAGATCAGCCAGAGCTACAGACTAAGAAGTTGTCTCAAAACAAAACAAAACAACAACAACAAAAAACCAGATGGGATGGTTCGGCAGGTAAGGATACTCCACATCAAGTGTGAAGATGTGACTTTGATTCCTGGCATCCACATGGAAGAAGAGAACTGATTCTCAAACGTTTTCTGAGTTCCGAATGTGCATGTGCTTGCACTCTCAAATGCGCGCCACCATATAGACCTACACACACACACACACACACACACACACACACAAAGCATAACACACAATATATATGTATACACATACACACACATATATACACATACATACACACATATATAAAACAAATGGAGAGAGCGAATACAGGTTTTTTGCCTTTTGTTTTCGTTTCCTTTGGAAGTGTAGCCCATGATCTATTGGCTCCCAAGGCTGTGAGCCCCGCTGAGTCAATGCAGCCTGGCAAGCATTCGGAATTGTTTGTGCCAAGAAGCAAAGGGCCTGGGTGTGTGGTTTCACGGTAGATTCCCATTCTGAAGGAAAGACAGAAGGAAGAAGGGGGGGGTGTCCCTTCTCTTGTGTCCCAAAGACCTCTCCAGGCACCAACGCTTCTCTACAGTGCCATCCTGGGGACCCAGCCTTTACCACATGAGCTGTTGGAGAACATTCAACATCCAAACTGCAGAACCAGAGGATCATTGTGTCTCAGTCATGTCTTCCGTGGGTCCCACTTATATAGAGGTAACTCCACAGAAAGGACCTTGTACCCATTTTACTCCCACACACCCCGGGGAGAACGTCTCTAATAGGCTCAGGACAGACAGTCCAGAGCTCTGTGATGATTCAATGAGGACATCATTCAGAGTATCTTTGAGAGTGTTTCTGAATGAGATTATATCTGAACCAGGACACTGACAAAGTGAATTGTGGGTAGGTCTTATCAAATCTGTTAGCAGCCTGAGAAAAAGAAAAAGAAAAGAAAAAGGAGGGGTAAGGTATGAGGAGGGTCCCCTGAGACATTTATCTTCTGCTTTTGAATTTTGCCTCTGATTGGAACTTAGAAAATGACTCTCCAGGGTCACCAGCTTGCCAAATGCAGATCACAGGGTTTTTCAGCCTCTCTATAAACATGAGACATGTTATCTTCACCCTGTTAATTCTGTTTTTGTTTTTGTTTTTGTTTTGATGAACATAGGCAGATCTACGAAAATATTTTTAAATTTTAAATTGTAATTTCTTTTAAAGTTGCTCGGAAAGGGCTGGAGAGATGGCCACTTAGTGAAGTCCCAGCACGAGGAACTGAAACCCTATCCCCAGAATGAAGGGCTCCAGCAGGTCCGAGCTTGGCAAACATGACACCCATCCACCTTCCCAGTCCCTTGCTAAAAACGGTTAGATTGCATTCCTAAAGTTAGCCCCCAAGGTCCATTCCCTTATTTGGCCACTTCCCCCTGCCCCCTGAGGCTGACCACCAAGGTCCAGCTGTTGAAGTCCAGCATTCAGAGCCCCCTTTGGCTTACCTAGTTAACATGCCCAATCAAAACAAACCAACTCGTCCTAACATGGGGTTTCCCTTTTCCCTTTATGAACCGCCATTTTCCTATGGGTCACGTCTATCTTCTCTCTATCCGGAGGCTGGCCTTTGTCCCTCTGGAACAAATATCCCTGTCCCCTCTACCTTGTTCCCATTCCCTTCTCCCTTGTCCTCCATCTCCTGTCCTTGTCTCTTATTCCCTGCCCAAGTGATTGCCAAACATCTACTACCAATTGTCTCCCTAAAATTCATTAACTGTCCAGGTGTCCTCAGGCATCAAACACGAAGTGACTCCCTCATTCCCAATTACAAGACAGAATTAAACCCAAGCCATCTCCTCTCTCTCTCTCTCTCTCTCTCTCTCTCTCTCTCTCTCTCTCTCTCTCTCTCTCTCTCTCACACACACACACACACACACACACACACACACACACACACACACACACACACTTTCATGGCTAAACCCTTACTTGGGTGGAGGTCATCCAACAAACTCTCTTCTCAACTTCACTAATCCCTCTTTTAATGACTCCTTTCAACGCACCCCCCACCCGCACCCCGTTAGCTTCAATCCCTCTCACTGGCCATACCTCAGTTGCCAATATCCCACCCCCACTACTGACCACTTGTCCCCATTGATCATCCAAGCTCTCATTTGAGAACCAAAGCCAAGTTCTCTCAACCTTTCCACACCAACCCCACAAATCTGTTACAGCTCGCCCCTCTCACTGTTTGCCAAGAGCCTCCCCAATCATCTGTGTTCCTCAATTTCAGAACCCACCTGGACATCCCAGGAAAGCCTATTCTGAGGCAACAGAAGTCTCTCAAACTGTATTCTCCTCAACATAACCAGACCCTGCTTTCAGACGACAGCTGTTCCCCAATTAACCTAAGTAAATAGTCAATCTAAATGTTCCTGGCTCCTCTCAAGAACTCTGAAACAGACTCCTGATAAGTACTGCTGTCAGCCTGTTTCCCCACCTGCCTATTCCTGAAGGTGGGACCTCTCCCCCATTCCCTGGAATCTCTCCCTCTTCCCCTGGTCTTAGGACTCCTCTTCCCAGCTACCAGGACCATAAGCCTAAAAGCTTCAAATGTACATCGAAGATAAAAAACTTCCCCTAAGCTCCTTAACTTTACCTCTGTCTCTATCTCTTCTAGTAGATTCCAAATCAACTACAGACTGCTTCAACGACTCACCAGGCCCAGCTGCTTCTTTGGAATCTACATCCTGGTCCAGCCTCACAGACTACATTCCCCTAGCCTCAGATGGTTCCACAGAACCTGGACGTTGAATGACGCAGCCTGTTCTTCCTGACCTTGACCGACATTCCAGATTCCTTGGGTCCCTAACAACGAAGCCCCAGTGTCAGCAGGAAGCAGCCAGGGAGAATGATCCCCACTGACTCAATACCTAACGACCCAATAGTCAAAAGGTGGGAATAAAGGTCTCCAGCAGGCCCGAGCATGGCACACATAGCTCCGGCAGGCCCGAGCACGGCACCCGTGGCTCTGGCAGGCCTTGCCCTTCTCCCCCATCCCCTCTTCCTTGCTAAAAGCCATTAGATTACATTCCTAAAGCTAGCCTCCAAGGTCCATTCCCTTATTTGGCCACTGACTAATTCCTGAGACAAAACATCAAGTTCCAACAATCAAAATTCATTATTTAGCTTCCAATCAGGACTTACCAGCTCACCCGAGCACAGACTCCCCCCTTTTCCTCCTTAAAACCCCACTCCTGCAGAAACACCCTTTCTTGCTTTGTTTTCTTTGCAGCAACCCCCCCTACACCTTCCACTTGTCCCTCTATAAATCTCCTTTGTGGTAAGAACTTAGTGTCCCCAAACCCAGAAAGACAGTCATGGTATGTACTCACTCATAGGTGGATTCTAGATATAAAATAAAGAACAATCAGACCACAGCCCATAGAACCATAGAGGCTATATATATAGCATGGAGGTCCCTAGGACGACTGTGGCATATAATAAATTTCAGTTTTACTCATTTATTGAAAAAAAATAGCCGAATGAATGGAAACACATGAACTATGAACCAAAGGCTGAGGGGTCCCCAACTGGATCAGGCCCTCTGAATAGGTGAGACAGTTGATTGGCTTGATCTGTTTGAGAAGCATCTAGGCAGTGGGACCAAGTCCTGTGCTCATTGCATGAGTTGGCTGTTTGAAACCTGGAGCTTATGCAGGGACGCTTGGCTCAGTCTGGGAGGAAGGGACTGGACCTGCCTGGACTGAGTCTATCAGGTCGATCTCAGTCCTCCGGGGAGGACTTGTCCTGGAGGAGGTGGGAATGGAGGGTAGGCTGGGGGTAAGGGGAGGGGGTGGGAGGGGGGAGAATAGGGGAACCCGTGGCTGATATGTAGAACTGAATGGTATTGTAAAATAATATATATATAAAGAACTTAGTGTCTGGCTATGTCCTGTACCAACTCCAAAGGGACCAGCCTCCCTTACACAGGGCGCACGTAAAGCCCATCCTATCCAGGACTACATAGAAAGAGCCTGTCTAAAAAAAAAAAAAAAAAAAAAAAAAAAAAAAAAGCCAGGTACAGCAGAGTGTGCCTCGAGTCCCAGCCCTGGGGAGGCAGAGACAAGGCGATCTCCAGGGCTTACTGGTCATCCAGTCTAGTGACTCCAGAAGAGTTTCTTTCTTCAAAAAAATATGATGATGAACGGTGATTGAGGAAGAAACCTGATGTCAGCCTCTGGCCTTCACATGCAAGCACACACATGTGCTTGCACACACGACTATTAGAAGGAAAGCTAGGTGTGGTAGTGCACACCTGCAATCCTAGCACTCAGAAGCCGAGACAGGGGTTTGAGACCAGCCTGGGTTGCATAGGGAATTTAAAGGCAAAAACAAAACAACAACAACAAAAAACCCAAAACAAACAAACAAAAATGGCTTGAGGTGTAGCTCAGTTGGCAGAGTACTTGCCTACCATACATGAAGGCCTGGATTCAGTCATCAGCATCAATTAACCCAGTGTGGTGGCCCAAGCCTGTAATCTTAACAATCAGGATGGTGGGGGCCAGACAATCAGGAGTTCAAGGCTAGCCTGAGCAATTTGAGTCTCTTTTCTCAAAAAAACCAAACCAAACCAAACCTAAAGCCAGGGGTTGCGAGCTGTCTCATCGGTAAAGGGTTGGCTGGGCAGGCAGGAGGATCTGCACTCCATCTCCAGGACCCACATAAAGGCTGGGTGTGGCAGCACCTGTCTGTAACCCCTGCCCTGGTGAGCAGAGATGGGTAGATCTTGGGGGGTCTACTATCCAGCCAGTCTAACAGACGTGTACCAGGCTTTTTCTTTTGGGACCACCAACCAGCTCCCAAATCATGACATGGAGACTTATTAATTATGAATGCTGGGTCTTCTCTTAATCTGTTTCTTTTTATCTAGGTTTGGTCTTAGGACTTTTTGCCCTTCCTTCCTTCCTTCCTTCCTTCCTTCCTTCCTTCCTTCCTTCCTTCCTTTGTATCTTACTTTCCTGCTGTCTCCATGGGTAACTCACAGCTGCCTGACTTCTAGCCCCAGGAGTGCCCCTCTCTTTCTCCTCCATTCTCTCCTCCCTTCTTCTTCCCCTTCTTCTCATCTCTCTTCTTCTACTTATTCTCTCTGCCCACCAGCCCCACTTATCCCTCTCCTGCCCAGCTATTGGCCGTTCAGCTCTTTATTAGACCAATCAGGTGCCTTAGGCAGGCAAGGTGAGGCAGCAACACATCTTTTCATAATTAAACAAATGCAACATAAACAAATGTAACACATCTTTACATCGTTAACAATGGCAGCAGAAACAAATGTAACGCATCTTCACATAGTTAAAGTCATAGTCTGCAACACAAATAAATATAACACATCTTTGCCTAGTTAAATATTCCACAACACAGAAGCAGCAAGGCTCAGGTTCAGCAAGACACCTTGTCTCAAAAACAAAACCTAAAACAAAAGGGGTCTAGCAACAGAGTAACACACCCAAAGTGACCTCTGACCTCCACGAATATACACACAGGCAATGCATCTGGGCAGGCTTGTGCTGTAGCGGCACACACATGTGTATGCCACACATGCACAGGCCAGCACAAAGGAGAATGGCTTATGACGATAATGAACATATAAGAATGAATAACATTTGGAGTGTTTGCCTTTACAACAACGAGAATAATAAAATCTTAAATATTTTTATAGGCGCTAGCATGGTGGCTTAGCAGGTAAAGTTGGTTGAGAGGCTGATGGAGGAGTTTGATTCCCCACACCCACATACAGGTGGAAGAAGAGACATGGCTTACACGTGATGCTGTGCTGTGGCCTGGATGCCCCTCCCCCTACTGCATAATATGCATACATAATGAATGAATGAATGAGTGAATGAATGCTGTTTATGGAGAAATGGACCCACAAAGACACAAATTCCCAAGACCCCTGCCTTAAGATCCAAGTCATAATGGGACCTGCTAACATTTTTCAGCATACCCTTCTCCTTGAGCAAGAGTCTACCTACTAGGTCTGGAGGTGGGAGATGGTGTTTCCATGACCTTCCACTGACCTTGAAGAAGAAATTATTTTGCAATCATCATTTTGAGTTTTGTCTGTGAATAGAATTATGTGTGTGTGCTGGGGGGGCCGGGGCTGGGGGCTGGCCTGGCCATAGAGAGGCCAAGCAGGCAGGCCCGAACAAAGGGTAAGAAATAGCTTTTCCTGACAAGGGTGACTATCCAGGCGCTGCCTGCCTCCTCCCCTCCAGTCTTCCTGTGTTCTGTCTTCTTCTTTGTCTAATCAGGCTGATCTCTGTCTCCTGTAGACCAGGATTCAAATATTTACTGCTTATAGGCCAGCTACCCTATCATGGGGGAAAGATAAACAACTGGATGCAGGTGTCGCCAGGGAAACGGCCCTGTAAACAAGCAGCTCCCTTAACTACTCAGCGCCTTGTGCTTCTCACAGAGCTCTGGATGGAAGAGGAATGCTTGCTTAGGGGAAGGAGCTTTTGAGCAGGGCTTGGAGGAATGAATGTGCGTTTGACCGGCAATGTGGCCTCAGGGGAGAGGGGGGATAGCATATGATGAAATATAACAAAGGCTGCAGCCAGTGAGTAGCAAAGAGTTGATAAGGCTGTTGGTTCTCTGAAGCATGAAGCTATTTCTTCCAACTAAGATATAGAAACAAAGGGCTGGAGGGATAGATGACTCAGTGGTTAAGAGTTCTTGCTCTCTCTCTCTCTCTCTCTCTCTCTCTCTCTCTCTCTCTCTCTCTCTCTTTCTTTTAGACAGGGTTTCTTTCTGTGTATCCCTGGCTGTCCTGAACTCACTGTGTAGACCAGGCTGGCCTCAAACTCACAGAGATCCTCCTGCCTCTGCCTCCCAAGTGCTGGGATTGAAGGCGTGGGCCACCATCACCTGAGATCAGACTTCAGTTTCTAGAATCCAAGTTGAGAAGTTCACAACCCCCTGTAACTCCAGCTGCAGAGGATCCGATGCCCTCTTCCAGCCTCCATGGGCACCTGCACTTGAGTTTCTGCATCTGAAGGTGGAGATCACAAAGGGCATGGTGGATGGTTCCATAGGACACCCCACAATGACAGACAAGGTCAGTGAGAGGTGCGTGGTCTGGGGTGCACCCTCTAACAGGGTAGTACACATACACATAAATGAAAATAAAATTTTAAAATAGAAGTAAATGTAGAGTGTGCCGTGACAAAGAAGACTCTGTCCCTTGTTTGTAATCACCCTGGACTTTGACAGGAAGAGAAATGGGGTGCAGCGGGTTCCCCTGAGATTGTTCTTATTGCCCTTTACCAGTCCACTTCCTCTGGATGCTTTAGCTGACAAGAAGACCCATCTACAAGGCTGGAGGAACTGACAGATATTTCTTAGAATCACAGAACTCAGACCATCCGACACGCTTCCTTAGTAACTAGCAACAGTGGGTTCAAGTCCATGGCACGATATAGCAAGAGAAAAAGGAGCGAGGCGTCCCCGGAGAAGACTCCACTCAGCATGCAGCTGCCCTGCCCGCATTTCCCTTCCCTCCCCATAAAAGCCCTCTCACCCCCGAGCCCCGCCTCCTCATAAAGGCGGAGCTTTGAGGAGCTGGTCCCTTATCTTCTTCAGGGACAGCTTTGAATAAAATGATCCCTTCTGGGGCTGGAGAGATGGCTCAGCGGTTAAGAGCACAGGCTGCTCTTTCAGAGGACCAGGGTTCAGTTCCCAGCACCCATATGGCAGCTAATAACTGACTGTAACTCCAAGATCTGACCCCCTCACACATACATGCAGGCAAAACACCAATGCAAAAACAAAACAAAACTGATTCCTTCCTTGGAACTCTCATCTTCCTAATTTCATCTCTCGGGGAGGTAGGCTACAGGTCATTTGATTGCAGTAACAGGAAGTGGCCATTCCAGGCAAGTGGTACACAGGTCATCGGCAGTGGGGAAAAGCCCAGGGTTCCGAGAATGCAGGAAGGTCCTGCACAGTTCCAAAGAGGCACGTGGGAGAGTCTGGCCTAGTTAGGGCTGTGTCTTAGTTAGGGTCTCTACTGCTGCAACAAAGTACCACAACCAAAAAGCAAGTTGGGGAGGAAAGGGTTTATTTGGTTTACACTTCAGTTCATAATCCATCATCTGGAGGAAGTCAGGACAGGAACTCAAGCAGGCCTGGGACCTGGAGGCAGGAGCTGATGCAGAGGCTGGGGGTGGGGGAGGAGGGTTGCTGATTGCTGGCTTGCTCAGCCTGCTTTTCCATAGAACCCAGGACAACAGCCCAGCGACGGCACCACCCACCATCCCCTCCCTCGTGGGTCACTAATTGAGAAAATGCCATACAGCTGGGTCTCATGGAGACATTTCCTCAACCGAAGCTCCTTCCTCTGATGACTCTAGCTTGTGTCAAGTTGACACACACAACCAGCCAGTACAGGCTATTATCTGGAAACAAGGAAATGGGTGCTCAGAAAAGGAGAGAGGGTTGGCCCTTGCTGGTGAGTCGACTGTGCCAGGCACTGAGAGGCTGCCTGTTGGAAACACCGACACTTCACTTGGGCCTAATGATGTCTAATGTCAAAGAGCAAATGTTAGCCTGGCATCTCTGTCTTTACATCTGTTTGATACTTCAATGTTGGGTCCAATACCTGCACAATTCTGCACTGAGACCTGGCAATCATTTAAGGAATATTCATTTAAAACTGGTAGTCCGGGCTGGCCATGGTGTTATACGCCTTTAATCCCAGCATTTAGTTCCAGCACTCAAGAGAGGCAGAAGCAGGCAGATCTCTGTGAGTTCAAGGCCAGCCTGGTTTCCATAGCGAGACTTTGTCACACAAAAAAATTATTAAACAAACTGGTAGTCCTCTCACGTCAAGACTGACATCATAATTACCAGATTTTACAATAGGTTGTTCCAGATCACCAGTGTAACATGTGGAGGTCTCCAGTCATTATTCTAACCCTAAAGAGAGGCCTGAACCCTAAAGAAGGGCCTCATTGTTGAGCAAACTTTGCCTTGGCTTTCTTTCCCTTCTTTTCTTCTCCTCCTCCCTCTTCATTTTCTCTCCCTTCTTTGGTTTTGTTTTAATTTTTAATTATGTGTATGTGGGAGTGCAGGTGTCTGAGGAGATCAAAGCTGTCAGAGCCTGTGATGTTACAGGGGATGCTGGGCACCGAACTCTGGTCCTCTGGAAGAGCAGCAAGTGCTCTTCACTGCTGAGCCATCTCTCCAGCCACCTGCCCGGTTTTTCATTTGTTTGTTTTTGAGTCACACTGTGTGAAACTTCACTCTGAAGAACTGTAAGGTTTCCCAAGTCTTCCTCAGCTCCGCCTTGTCTCTCTGACTTGGCCTTTCTCAGAATCATTCTCTCAAGACAGTCATCTTGGGCTCCAGGAACAAACCTGATCAACAAACTTCTGTGGCCAGAGTTGAAACTACCCCACCCTAGGCAGCAAGGATTTTCTTATCTGTTGCAAGTCTCTTAGGATGGATGGGACATACTGAATGGAACCTTTTCCTATTTACCACCATTTTTTTTTGTTTGGTTTGGTATTTGGGGTCAAATGTCTCCACCTGGCCCGTTGAGACCCATACCCAATCTGGGCTTCCAACCTAGGCCACAAGCAACATGAAATGTGGCCTTAGGCCTCTAACCTGTAATGTCCTAGCTGCTTGGAAAACCTCACAGTTTGGCCCTAATGCAGCACAAATAGCTGCTTGCCCCTTGACTCTGCATTCTTGTTCCCAAACCGTGGTATTGCCTGAGTGATAACAAATCCCTTTCTAAATACGCCGGAGTTCACGATAATGGGGTGAAACTCTAAGACATCTTCAAGATGGGAGTTGGTTGCCAGAAAAACCAACACATAATTAAAGGGTGGGGACACTGAGCCTCTCTGACCTCCAGGGGAGAGGCACGAGGGGTTGAGCTGTAAACTCTTGAACCACGAAACCCAAGGCCGTTCCCTGCTGGTGAAGAAACACGTCGCTTTATACATCTTTGTTGGACTGTTCTGACTTTTGCCTTCAGTCTTAAAGCTATCACCATGTACTTTCCTGCATTCTGTTCTCATGGATGATCATTCTGAGAAGAATGTCATTAGAATGCCTTATATTGTGGTCAACCAGATAGAACTGCAGGTCATCTGGGGACCCCGCCTTTGGCTGGCATTATAATTAGAAGTAGAGATAGCTGTATAGGAATAAATTCTCTAATTTCTGAATTCTAATGCAATGCCAGGTATGTGGTGTCAGAATTGGGTAGCTAGTTTATATGGGAGAAATGATATGAAAAAATAACACATTTTTGTTATCACAGATACCCCTCCTCACACACAAATTAAGTTCAGGAGTGATGTCTGAAAAACACAAACACAATGGTTATTCACAAGGAAACAGTATCCTGGCTTAAGAGATGTGAGTCACAGAGCAGCCATGCATACCAGTTTGCTTATGGCTGATGGAAAGTCCTTTTAGCCTTGGAACCAATCCTCTGAGAAACAGCACACATACATGCACACACATACACACCCCACATCACACACCATATCATATCACATCACACACATACCACATCATAGATCACACACACGCATACGCCATATCACACATCATACACACACACAGACACACACACACACACACACACACACACACACACACACACACACCTCAAATTGAAACAGCCAGCAGCTCAGGTGTCTTAGTCTGCTCTGTGCTGTAGTAAGGGACTCCTTGAGGATTGGAGAGACGGCTCAGCTGTCTAGAGCACTTGTTGCTCTTGCAGAGGACCTGGGTTTGATTCCCACCACACACATTATGGCTCACAAACATCTGGAACTCCAGTTCCAGAGGATCGATGCCCCCTTCTCACCTCTTTGGGCATGATGCAGGCACATGGGATATAGATACACATGTAGGCAAAACACTAATACACGTAAACAAACAAAAACAATAAAAAATGTTGCTGACCTGAAAGATGGGCCAAAGCCAGTAGGAGTATATTTAATTTCTGAGAAATGAAGATCCAAACTCAGATCCATATAGACCAACTAGAACTGATGGGTGCAAACTACAGTTTGTGTTCCAGATCTAGCCTCTGCCTGATTTTGTTGGCTGGTTTTATTTTGCTTTGCTTTGGTGCTGTTGTTTAAACCCAGACCCTGCATACACTAAGCATGCCCAGCCCCTTCTGCCTGTTACTAAAACATAAAGTTTTACTGGAACACAACCATGTTTGTTTGTCTCTGTGCCCTCCATGGCTTCTTTTGTGCTGTGGCAACAGAGCTGAACAGTTACCCGGGGGACAAAGTCCACCCAGCCTAGAAAATGCTTGCTATCTAGCTAACTGATCTGGACAAGAAAGATCAGAGAGGTGTGTCAATCATAGTCCTTTCGGGCTGCTATACCACAGACTGGGTAACTTACACATACAATCGAAATTTATTTCTCACATTCCTGGGAGCTGGGCTGTTCAAGGTACTAATGGCTTCCATGTCTGATGGGGCAACTTCCTGGTGACTGTCTTTCTTGGTAGGAGGGGGAAGGAGGCCTCTCTCAGGTCTCCTTTATGGTCACTAATCCCAGCACCAGAGTTTCACGATGATCTTGACCTTATCTCAGAAAAGTATTGTCTCCTATTACCACCACTTTACGAGTTAGAATTTCCACATTTGAAGGGGCACATATTTAGCAGGGAGATTTGGGTTTGTAGCAATTAATGTGACAATGGAGAATGTAGTTATTCAGTCTGTTGATTAGTAGTAGCATTATGACATTAAGTCACTGTCTTAGACAGACCTAATGTAATTAATTAGAAATAGGTTCAACACAAGGATGCATTGGAAAGATGCCCTGGGAAGGTAGGCGTCCCTCGTGAACAGTCTAAACAATACCTTTCTTCCAATCTCTGGCTTCTCTCTATGGCTGCCCCTCCCTTCGTATAGCCTAGTTATCCATGCATTAAAGTAAGCAAGTAACCAAGCAAACAGAAACCCCAAACACATACAACGTCCCCTCCCCCGAATCTACAGCAAGCTTCTAATCACTAGCTCGCTAGTTTTCACTAATTTTTGTTCTTTCTTATCTGCCCCAGGATGTAGGAAGATGGCATCCCTCGGCCTCCCCTCAGTTCAGGGAAACTGTGGATTGACACCTGACTGATGGACGTGGGAGAAAAAACAGCTTGCATCCCTCAAAGAAAGAGGCCATCAGAGTTGGCGGGCCTTCTTTATGTCTACCCACTTTCAGCCTCTTCCTTGCAGCTGGAAATGGAAGGTTTCAGATGACAGGGCCTCAGAATAGTGAGATCTTGGGTCCCTGAGTCACCACTCAGAGAAGGGCTTCCCAGGAGAATTTCCCAGTGGCAATTCTCAGAACCACATTTTTCAGTGACTTAAGCCTCTAACATTTCCAGATTGGTTAATTTTCAAGCATTCATTATTTTATCTTGATCCATATAGTTGAACATAGATTTTTATTCATTTATGTTTGTTTTAAAGATTAATTTTATTTTATATTAATTTTTAAAAATTTGGGCGGTGGTGATGCACGCCTTTAATCCCAGCACTCGGGAGGCAGAGCCAGGCGGATCTCTGAGTTCGAGGCCAGCCTGGGCTACCAAGTGAGTCCCAGGAAAGGCGCAAAGCTACACAGAGAAACCCTGTCTCGAAAAACCAAAAAAAAAAAAAAAAAAAAAAAAAAAAATTTGTGTGTGTGTGTGTGTGTGTGTGTGTGTGTGTGTGTGTGTGTGTGTGTGCGTGCATGTAAGTGGGTACAGGTGCCTGCAGAGGCCAAAAAGGGGCATCAGATCCCTTGGAGCTGGAGTTAAAGCTGCTTTTGAGCCACTGGATGTGGGTGCTGGGAACTGAACTTTGGTCTCTACAAGAACAGCAAACATTCTAAACGGTTGAGCTGTTTCTCCAACCCCCTGTTTGTTTGGTTTCAGACGTTGGTCTCACTATGTAGTCCAAGTTGGCCTCAAACTCAAGGTGCCTCTTGCCTTAGTCTTCCAAGTTCTGGACTTGCAGGCATGTGCCTATGCCCTGCTGATGCTGCGTTTATATCCCCTAGTTTCCATCACCAGAGAGGCACCGGGGTTCAAAATTTCTGTGAGATGAATTAGGTAGAGCAGGTCACTGAGTGCCAACCTCTTAGCTAATTACCTGGGCTTGGGAGCAGAATCCTGGTGAATCTGGAAGTCTCTACCGTCACCACAAGAATACGCTTTGGTGGGAAAGGTTCCGTTTCTGGGAAAAGGCTGGCGAGTCTGGGAACGGCAAGGTAGAGCTGTGGAGAAGGGAGATCCCAGACAAGAATGCTGGCCCGCTACGGGACACTGGAGTGCTGTGTTCCCGCAGAGCACCGGGTAAAAGACCCTGAGTCAGGGCTCCTGACAGGTCCATTAGAAGAATAGGCTGGGAACAGAGGGAGTGGTGTGCTGACCTAAGATAACACAAGGCAAGCAGGCCAGCATATTTAATCTACAAATAGAAGAACTGGCAGGGCAGTTGTGATTCTCTTCAAGGATGGGAAAGGCTGTTCCAAGAGGCCCGCAAAATGGTCAAATCAGGGCTTCAAGAAGAATGTCTGACCAGAGGGTTTAGATGCTGCCCTCTGTTAAGGACAGGATGCTGCACTCTGGCCATTGCCACCCACTGCTCATTCTCCTCCAATACTGAGTCTCCGAATTACCTTCAAGTGGTTATCCCATCTGATCAAGAGAATCAGGAGGAGCTGGTTCCAGTGCAGGCCAGATGACCTTTACTACCATGAAACAGGATCCATCCTGTAGTGGATGTGATCCATATTTCCAAAAACAGCCCTGGAGCACAGAAGAGCATCACAGGAAAGATTCTCTTCCCCTCTCCCTTCTCCCTAGCCGAGGCTGGCCTTGAACTAACTATGCAGCTGAGGAAAGCCTTGAACTTCTGATCCTCCTGCTTCCATTTCCCAAGTGTGGGGATCACAGGCATCACTACCACTCCTAGTTTATATGGCACTGGACAGAAAACCCAGAGTGCCACACAAGCTGAACAAGCACTCTGCCAACTTAGGGACATTCCCACTCATTTTTTTTTTTTTTCGAGACAGGGTTTTTCTGTGTAGCTTTGCACCTTTCCTGGAACTCACTCTGTAGCCCAGGCTGGCCTTGAACTCACAGAGATCTACCTGCCTCTGCCTCCCCAGTGCTGGGATTAAAGGTGTGTGCCACCACTGCCCGGCCTCCCACTCCTTTTTTATTTAAAATTTCTTTCCTGCTCCATTTCTTGATTATAAGTTGTGACTACAGATGTTGCTTGCCTCAAAGGGCTATTTTGAAGATTGGGTCGCTTAGTTTTCACAAGGCTTTGAGATGGTAATTTGTCCAACATCACATAGACAAGAAGAGGCAGATCTAGAATTTGAACTTGGATTGAGACTGGGGATCTCCCTGCCTCCACCCCCCCCAACACCGCCCCTACTCCTGTCCCTCACCAAGCTGCTTCTTAGCCCACAGATGGGCCTTTTCTGTTATTATCTTTGATAAGGCTTCCTTAGTCCAATGTTTGTGTGCTAGAAGCACAAGAAGCTTCAGGACTCACACATGGGGAAACTGAGGCACAGTGCAGTCATAGTGACTTATTACTGTCAGAAAAGAGGACTGAGGGGTTGAAGCCTCTGGCAGATGTCCTAAGTGACCGCACAGCGAGCTTGAGAGCTATCTGCAGCACTCGGTCATGGAGAGTGGGTTGACATGTCATTTGTCCCATTGTGTGGGAGGAAGCAGCCTGCCTATGGTCCCAGCACCCAAGAGGCTGAGATGGGAGATCACTTGAGCCTAGCTTGAGAAACATAATGAGACCTGTCTCAAAGCAAACAAGCAAACAACAACAACAAAACAAAGACAAAAGTAAAAATTTCCCCATTGTCTGGTTTCAGGTACTTCCTGAACCTGTCAGCTCTTTGCAAATGAAGCCAGAGAGATTCAGCAAGAGAGCAGGATGGGGCAGAACCAGGAAGAGCACCTGTGGTGCTGGGGATGTCTTTCTGGATGCTGTGAATGTGTTGCTCTGACTGATTGATAAATAAAACGCTGATTGGCCAGTAGCCAGGCAGGAAGTATAGTATAGGTGGGATAAGGAGAGAAGAGAATTCTGGGAAGTGGAAGGCTGAGTCAGGAGACACTTCCAGCCACTGTCACCATGAGAAGTAAGATGTAAAGATACCGGTAAACCACGAGCCATGTGGCAAGGTATAGATGAATAGAAATGGGTTAATTTAAGATATAAGAACTAGATAGCAAGAAGCCTACCATGGCCATACAGTTTACAAGTAATATAATCTCTGTGTGTTTACTTGGGTCTGAGCGGCTGCAGGAGCCGGGTGGACACAGGAAAACTTTAGCTACACTGTGGTTAAAGGACACAGGGTCTGCTTGAAGCTGCATGTAGTGCTGCCCATCTGGATATCTTGCATCAGCCCGCTCAGGTACTCATGTTGCTGACTTGCTGAGTCCTTGAACATCCCTTAGATCATCTGTCTCTATCCTTCCCACCAAGGACATAGAAATAGATTTTTAGCTGTACCTATTTTTCCCCCCAGAATTGCTGATGCTCTGAGTTGTTCCTTTCCTGTGCCAGGTTGAGGAGGTGTCCCAGTCTTCATCATGGTAGAGCACAGGATCAGAGCCGGGGCCCGAGAGCCAGCTGCTGAGTCAGAGATGTCCATGGAACAAGACCATCTGCTAGGCTGTACTGGGGTGACAGTTAGAGGTGACCTGAACCTACAGCTCAGCTTCGAGCCTCTAGAAGACACAGGAAGCAGAGTGGCCATAACTGCAGATCTTGGTTTGGCAGTTTATTGGCTGCCTGAGCTTTGGAGATCCTCGGCTATCTCATCATGTGTCCACGGTGGGGGGAGGGGGTGGGGGTGACCCTCCCTCTTAGGAGGGCCTCTAAAGAGGTCCCTAAATGGGGGGTGGTGGCACAGGACTGTCATCCCAGTTACTTGGGAGGAGGGCTGAAAGCTCAGTGCCTGCCTACTCTTCAGAAGGTCAGGAGGTCAAGGCTGGGCCAAGCAACTTCTTGAGAAACTCTTGCAACTCTAGCCTCAGCATCCGCTCCCCCCACCCTCCCATATACATACAGAGCAAAGGCTGGCTGGAGTGAGAACCTGGACTCTGGATGGACACTGCTAGGGTTCAAAGCCTCGTTCCTGCTCTGTCCCTTACAGCTGCACTTCCCAGGAACAGGGCAAAGGGGTGTGCGCATTAATGTCTGAGCTCCCCGTCTTCAAAATATACATGGCAATAATCAAGTGCTTTGTGGGTTAGTGTGGAAAATTGGGTGGCTTCATACTTGGCAAAGCACTTAGAACAACGCTTGGCATATAAAGCGTGCGCGGTGGATGGAGACACACCTGGTGTTCTCTGCACCCTTGTGGAGCTGTTGAAATTCTCCCCCAGCATTTGGTAAACGTGCCCTCTTGGAAAACAGCATCCTCCCTTCCTTCCAAGAAGGGCCCCTTCAATCCTTCCCTCCTTCATGTGGCACCAAGTTCATGGCATCCTTTGATCTCTCCATTTTCCGACTTTCTGACTCCTCCCTCTCGCATCAAAGCCCGCAATCCTTTGTTCCCAGTTCTGTTTGCAGCCCAGACTTCCCCAGTGGACAGAACTCTAAACACCTGCCCAGTGCACTCTGTCTTGATCCAGGCACTGCCTGAGGCAGCAGGACACAGGACACATAGCCACGACTCTGCCGTAGTGGAGCTCTCAGCAAATGGACCATTAAACAGGCCTGATATGAAAGTGGGGGGGCATAGCTCAGTAGCAGCACAGTGCTTTCTGGGTGTGGGCAAGGCCCTAGTTCTGCATAATTAGGGGAAGCCTCCTGGGGGTGACAGAGAAGGGACTGAACAGTGTCTCAGAGGAGACGACATCTCTGAGGCCAGGTCAGTGATATCAAGTACATTGGATTCTGCTGGTTTTTGTGCTGCTGCTGTGCCCACGTTAGGGGTCTGCTATAGACCCTATCGGGTCCCATCCTGTCTGCTCTCTCCTCATCTTTCCTGTACCCCACTGCTCCTCAGCTTCTACCTTTCCCTGTGTCTGCAGTGTGCTTTCCCCGACTCTGGCTCAGGGTTAGCAGTCCACTTCCTTTTAAACTTGGTACAGCTGTGGCTCCCCTGCTGGCCTTGATCACAGAACCCCATAGCTGATGCTCTCAGAACCATGCAGCCTCATTCTGTAGTTCTGAGGTTATTGGAGAAATTATTTTGGCCACTCCACGTAGTTAAAAGGATATTTATTTAATGGCGAAACTCACAATTAAGTAATGGGTAGGTCGCAGGGTCTGGGGAAGGTGTAATGCAGTCCAACGGTGTTCTCCGGAGCTCTACACAGTCAATCTGCACTGGTCAGCATCCCGGCACGAGAGAGCGCCCAGAGCGAGCGCTGGCCCATCCAGCTCTCGGGTCCCCAGGCGCCTCCCCTCGCCCCGCCTCGTAGGCGTGACAGTTGCCAGAGTCTCAATGGGGGTTGGAACTTCCAGAACCAAGTTGGAATGGCTACCCACTGCCAAGACAGGGTAAGATGGTCTTTCAGAAATCCTGCTTCTGAAAATGGTCTGTCAGATACTCTAGGCCTGTAGCCAATTTGAATGCACCAACAATGCTGAGAAACATTAGGTGACTGTCCAGGCTGCCAGCTGTCTCTGTCTACTCTTGCAAGATTCCCGAAAGTTGCTTGCATCCGTCTTCCATTTCTCAGGTACCGTTATATTCCTTCTCAGGTCTTTGATGGGATTGAAGACTAGCAGTTATAGTTACAACTTAGTATATATAATATCTTAGATAGAACTTATTAAGTATTAGGTTCAGGTTCTTTAGGATAGGACACCTTTGAATGATCTTTATAATATGCTGTTTACCTATGCTCTATACTTCTCTGGATTTTAGTATGTGTTTCTTGCTTCATATTGTTTGCATTGGTTGTAGTTACATCTTATCTAGGTCATTATCTCTCATTATTTCTGGACAATATTTGATAACCATTCCTTTGTATATAGTCTTGTATTAGTTTAGAACCTTCTTATTTAGACAAAAAGGGGGAGATGTAGTGGGTAGCCATTCCAACTTGGTTCTGGAAGTTCCAACCCCCATTGAGACTCTGGCAACTGTCACGCCTACGAGGCGGGGCGAGGGGAGGCGCCTGGGGACCCGAGAGCTGGATGGGCCAGCGCTCGCTCTGGGCGCTCTCTCGTGCCGGGACGCTGACCAGTGCAGATTGACTGTGTAGAGCTCCGGAGAACACCGTTGGACTGCATTACACCTTCCCCAGACCCTGTGACCTACCCATTACTTAATTGTGAGTTTCGCCATTAAATAAATATCCTTTTAACTACGTGGAGTGGCCAAAATAATTTCTCCAATAGAGGTTATCTAGTTCTTTCTTTCTTTCTTTCTTTTTCTCTTTCTTTCTTTCTTTTTCTCTCTCTCTTTCTTTATTTCTTCCTTCCTTCCTTCCTTCCTTCCTTCCTTTCCTTTCTTTTCTTTTCTCTTCTCTGTGCAGCCCTGGCTGTCATGGAACTCACTCGGTAGACCAGGCTGGTTTTGAACTCAGAGATCTGCTTGAGTTATCTAATTCTTGTCTCTCCTATAGACCAAAAGTAGGGCTGAAGGAATAAACTGTATGAGAGACTAAGAAAAGATGAGGCAGGACACTGTGTTTGTTAATCCTAAAAAGCTATGGAAATTACTGTTTCCTTTAAATATCATGAATAATAATCACTTATGGGTAATGATTATTTGTAATAACTATCATTCATCAGCTATCATAATACTGCTGATGGGTTCATTTTCTTCATCCAGCAAATGTTTATTCGGCACTGGCTTTGGGTGAGGCACAATTCCCAACACTGGAATGAGAGAGCAATGCAGATATGACTCTTGCCTTCTTACACTTGGCTGGGCTCTGGGCACACTGAAATCACTCCCCAGGGGCTGAAGAGACACTCGGTGGGTAAAGTGCTTGTCATGCAAGCCTGAGGACCTGAATTTGGACCCCCAGCATCCACGAAAAGCCCTAGCATCCATGTAAAGCCTGACGACCTGAATTTGGACCCCTAGAATCCGTGTAAAGCCTGAGGGCCTGAGTTTGGATCCCCAGCATCCACATAAAAACCTAACATCCATGTAAAGCCTGAGGATCTGAATTTGGATCGCTAGCATCCATGTGAAACCTGGGTATGGCAGCACGTGTCTGTAATTCCAGTACTGAGAAACGGAGGCAGGAGAATCCTTGGAGCTTTCTGATCCACCACCATAGCCCAGTGAGCTCCAGGTCCAGTTAGAGATATTGTCTCAAAAATTAAGGTGGAGGAGCTGGAGAGGTCTCAGTGGTTAGGAACACCTGCTGCTCTTGCAGGGTCCCGGGTTCAGCTCCCAGAATCCACCTGGTAGATTACAACCTTCTGTAACTCCAGGTCCAGAGTATCCAACGTCCTCCTCTGACCTCTGAGGGAATGCTCCAGGCACACACGTGGTGCATAGACATACATGCAGGCAAATACTCATATACATAAAATTAAAACAATAACAAAGAAGTTGAAAAGTAAAATAAAGTGAAAAGTAATAGTGGGAGACACCGTTACTGACCTCTAGTCTTCACACAAGCATGCGTAGGCATGCACACCTGCACACACATGTTTATACACACACATATACATAACACACACGCAACTTAAACAACAACAACAAAAACCCCAGCTCTCTAGCCCAGACTGAGGAGTCCATTGCAGTTACAAAATGCCCAGAAGGACCAGAGAGGCTGGCCAAAGGACAGCAGGACACTGAAGAGCCTGGCAGGCACGGGATACATATGAGAACGGCCACTGTCTGGTATTCAGCATCCTTGACTGATGGGGATGTTGTCAGCTGATGACTCTGGGGCCTGCTGTCCCTTGCCTCGGCAGCCAGGAGCGGGAAATGAAGGGTGAGCTGGCTGATGAGCTCTGGCAGGGACTCCTGCCGTCTGTGAAACCTGAGGAGTTGGGCTGAGGACAGCTCTTGCCTCTCCTTCCCTGTCCTGGGGTGAACTTCTAGCTTCAGGTTTTTACTCCCCTGAATGAGACACTTGTCACAGCAGATACAGATGTCAGGATCAGGGTGCAGACCATCTGGATAGGAGGGGTCTGCTGGGTGGAACTGGAATGGGGAATGGAGAGCCTCGACCTCAGGTCTGATTAAATGCTATGGGGCACACTGTCCTTTATGAACTCATCACAACATCTGCCAATTCCCTGGTTCAGTCAACAAATGTTTATTGAGCTTCTAATATGTGCTAGACCCACTGGGTGCTCAGTATACAGTAGCTGATGAGCTGTGGTCTCCAGCCTCCTGCAGATCCTTTGGCAATGTTTTGCTCTTTATTTTCTTAATCTGAGTGTGTATGGTGTATGGTATGCATGTGTGTGCATGTGTGTGTATGTAAATGTGTGTGAATGCTGGTGCATTGTGCCACAGTTTGAGTGTGGAGGCATCTTGTTTGAGATGGGGTATCTTATTGTTTGCTGCCATGTACACCAGGCTAGCTGACCTGGTAGTTTCCAAAGACTTGCCTGCCCCTCCCCCATCTCGCTGTAGGAGTGCTGGGATTACTGACCCCTGCCACTAGGTCCAGCTTTCCATGGGTTAAATCCGAACTCAGGTCCCCAAGCTTTCTGTGCATGTACTCTACCCACTGGGCCATCTCCCAAGTCCTCTCTCTTCGTTTGTAATGAGTGTGTTGATTTTGGTTTCTTTGTCTGAGGTAGGGTCTCACTGTTACCCAGGCTGTCCTTAAACTGGCACTCTCCCGACTTCAGCTTCTTAAACTCTGGGATTGCAGGTGTGCACCAGAGTTTAAGAGGTGTGCACACCTGGTCTAAGATTTTGTTCTTTGGAAAGCATCTGTTAGGATGTTCAACTCAGTCTTGGTCAGTGTTGAGAAGAATCTTCTGGAAGGTGGGGCCTAGGGCAACGTAATATATAAGACATCGATGTTGATCTTGAAGGAGTAAATTCATTCTTGGAAGAGTGAGTTGTTATAAACCCAGGACACAAGACACACGACTGGTTTCATTTCTTCTTCTGTGTCATTTTGTAGAGCACCGGCGTCATCTCTGTGGACTCTCTCGCCAGCAGAATTCGGAGCCAAACGATCTTCACTTTATATGTTTCCCGACCTCAGGTGTTTTGTTATACCAACACCAGATGGACAAAGTTACTGTTGTTTCCATCAGTGAACAGGCAAGAGAGACAAGGCAATTACTGACATTTTATATTCTTTTTCAAAGTTGTTTTAAAGCCATTTTCTCACTTGTGAAAATAATTGGGTATGTGACTAGCTGCCCAGCTCGGTGTGTCTGTGGGAAGATCACCTGGAGCTCTGAATCCCCTTGTTAATTCTGTTTGTTCAGTTTTTGGTTTGAAAGCAAGAGTTCATGCCATAGCCAGGCTGGGCTGCCTTATACTTGCAATGCTTCTCTTAGCTGTCTGCATCCTGGGTTCACAGATGTACCTAGACTGATTTTTAGTGGGTTCATCTCACCACAAAAGTCTGATATCAACGCTTGGTGAATTAGAGGGGGCTCCATAGCCCTCCCGAGTGTTTTCCCTGTCCACTCTTTCATTTTTAGCAGCTTCTTGCCCAATGAAAGTCGAGCCCTGGACAGACGGGAGGACAGATCGGAAGTCTCTTTAGAGTTCTTGCTCTCATGAACCCAGAGGTCCATCTGGATGAGCTCTGCTTAAGCAACCTCATTGGCTGGATGCGGATGCAGCTGAAAAGGTCTCCCTGGTTACACATGAGCTCCTTGGGGGTCAGGGACACAGCCTATGCGCCTGGATGGCCAGGCAGTGGAGAACGCACTGTTCCCCACGCAGGTGCTCAGTAAGGCCTCATTGATTAGCTGATTGGAAACAACAACTACAGAGTCGAAGTGCCTGGAAATCTCCCAAAGGCTGCCAGTCAGTGGGGAGCGGGCGTGGGGTTCAGGAAACAAGTGATTTCAAACCAACATGCTTGCTCATTCCCCAGGCGAAGTTTAAAGGGAATGACTGAAACATTATTCTAGAACAGTGCAAGACTGCAAACACAACACCGAGAGAATAGCTAAGCTAACTAGGTTATGTATTAAGATTCTGAAAGGGTCTATAGTTATTTAAAGACAAGGATGTTGGCTATTTCAATGCAGAGCAATGCATACCAGATACTAAAGTGGGAAAACCCAAATCTGTAAAGAATGCAGAAATACACACGCATGCACGCACACACTTAAAAAGACAAGAAGAAACTAGGCTGTGCAGTAGCTCGTTTTCAAGTTTCAGGTTATGCTTGTTTTATTATCTTATGTGTATGGGTGTTTTGCCTGCATGTATGTCTGTGCACCTTGTGCATGCCTGGTGTCCACCGAGGCCAGATGAGGGTGCCGGATCCTCTGGAACTGGAGTGGCAGACAGTTGTGAGTCACCATATGGGTGCTGGGAATAGAACCCGGGTCCTCCGGAATAGAACTGAGAGCAGCTGGTGCTCTTAACTGTTGAGCCATCTCTTAAGGCTTTACATTTTATAACTGTGTTTTTATGTATTTACTGGGGAATGATGCCAGGGGGCACGCCGCAGTATGGATGTGAGGTCAAAGGATGGGTCAGACTCAGGTTGTCAGGCTCCGTGGCTGGTGCCTTTACCTACTGAGGTGTCTTGCTAGTCCAGTAGCTCATGGTTTAAAATGTAAAGTTCATAAAGCAAAGAGGCTGGTTATAATAGAGTCAAGGGTCATGGGAGAAGTCCCTGGGCCAGATGACCCAAGGGTCATGGTATTGACCATCTAGACTATGTGACCTTAACCACTTCCCTCTCCTCCTCAGCTTATTACATGTGTGGTGGGAATTCTAGCACACGCCCTGCCTGCCTTACCAGGGAAGGATGGATGTAAGGCAATTCCAAATCTTTCTGTACTTCATGACATATATTCATAGGTATAAAAATAACAGTACCTTTGATGATAGGGTCTAACTCACACATAACTCAGAAATTACAAAATACACAAGATAAAAGAGAATAAAGTTTTCAGATGGGCATGGTGGTACTAGTTTTTTATGCCAGTATTCAGGAGGCAGAGGCAAAAGGATCTGTGTGTGTTTGAGGCCAGCTTGGTCTATATAGTATAGTTATAGACCAGCCTGACTACCTAGTGAGACCCTGTCTCAAAGATAAATGATAGATAGATAGATAAATAGGTGATAAATACCAAGAGACAGATAAACACACACACACAGGAAAGAGAGAGAAAGAGAGAGAGGGAGGAAGGGATAGAGGGAGGGAGGAAGGGAGAAAGAGAGAGAGAGAGAGAGAGAGAGAGAGAGAGAGAGAGAGAGAGAGAGGATATTTTCATCTTGATTTGAACATTGCATGCCAGGCACTTGACAATCACTGTCTCAGCTAATCTCTCCACTTCTCTGAGAGGTCAGACTATTATTAGCTCCATTTTCAGAAGATGCGTAGACAGGTTATATAACATGCCCCAATGCATGAGTCAGGGGCCTAGAATTCAAATTCAGGTCCAAAGTCTGAGCTAGCTACCGAATCTTTGGTTGGGCAGTCAAGACGGACGTTCTAAGGACACATGGGGTGCAGACGGCAACGTCTGAGCAAGGGGGCTGATGGTCAACATCATGAACGTGAAGCCGTCTGCTCCTTCCTGGTCCTTCCCTTCTGCCTCTCTTTCTCTGGTCCTCCCTCCTTCTAGACAGCAGAATCAGCTGCCATCTCTGGGGATGCAATGCAAGCCAGGACTGGGTCAAGTCCTTCACAGCAAGAGTTAGTGGAAGGGGAAAAAAATACACAAATAACTGGAAGGGATGGACAGACATGCCACTCAGAAGACCGGGAGGTATTTCTTCGGATGTGAAGGCAGGCGCAATGAGGTGTGTCTGCACACGGGGCCATCTGGTCCTGCTGGTCAGCAGGCATGAGATCCTGGGGGAACAGATTGAGAGAAAGTCAGCAAAATAACATCGCATGTCATTGTGGCTTCACATCTAAAGGGAGCCAAAGAAAAGGCTTGCCACTTTGGTGTTTAATGGGTCTGGACAGGCTTCCGACTCCCACCTTGATGCTTAGAAGCTCACACCGTTACAGAAGCTGCCTATGAGAAAGGCGGGAGGTGCCGGGGACTAGCTGACCTTGACTGCCTGTGTCTAAAGAACTCCTGTGTATCCCGCCGCGGAGAAAGGCCGCAACTAAACTGGATTAATCCCAACGGGATCTGTCTGTATTGTGGGGTGTATGTATCATTTGAAAGGTCTGGGTGCTGCACAGTTAACCCTTCCTCCAGCTTCCAGCAGTTAGCTCAGGAACAAGAGAAGCCACGCCGAGCAACTGAGCACAGAATGTGACAGGGTAGCCCTACCAGGAGAGCGCTGGGAATGAGGCACGCATAGTCAAGAATATACTTGCTAAGCACATTTGCTACATCCTGACCCAACCCTGAGCTTAAAGGTAGGTCAGCCTGACCCGCAGGTGTACATAGTACTTTACAGGACCCATAACCCGCCCGCCATTGTTCTGTTTCTGTAATTGCAAGGCCTTCTGCTCCCCTCCCTGATCAAACAGCAGCACCCTGGTGACACACACGTGCCCTATTCTCTTTGCTGTTGTTGGTTTTTCCAGACAGGGTTTCTCTGTGTAGCTTTGGAGCCTGTCCTGGAACTCACTCTGTAGCCCAGGCTGGCCTCGAACTCACAGAGGTCCGCCTGGCTCTGCCTCCCGAGTGCTGGGATTAAAGGTGTGCCCCACCACCGCTGTCCGGCCCTGTGCCCTACTCTTATGAAAAATTTCCATATCCTGTCACGTTTGCTAACAGCCATCACAGCCACCCTCAACAGGAGGTACCTAACTTTAGGTTTTTACCTTTATAAAGAGGCCCCTGCTTGGGGTGCCTCTTTAGACTTCCGGTCATAAGAGTGCATGCCCCTGGCCGGGTTTGTGTGGCTCGATATAAACTTCAAATTTGCAAAGACCACGTCCTGGTCTCCTCCTCTTGGGAGAGAACAGCCAGGTTACAACAATAACTCATGAGATAGGAAAAGAGTTTGAGGACTAAACGTATAAAGCCGGAGGTCAAATGCTTTAAAAAGGGCTGGTAGACGTAGCTCAGTCTTTAGAGTACTTGCTTGGCATGCGTGAAGCACTGGGATCCGTCCCCAGCACCCCATAAACGGGTAGAATGGTGTAAGCCTGGAACCCCAGCAGCTGAGAGGAACAGAGGGAAGAATAGAGTCCAAGGCCATCCTTGGCTACACAGTGTCACCTCAGGGCCAGTCTGGGTGACATGAAACCCTGTTGTGGAATATTATTCTAACTAGGCAAAGACGTGGTACATTTGCTTGTGCCGTGGAATATTACTTTAACTGTGTACAGGTGTGTTACTTTTGTTTATGCTGCATTTGTTGAATGATGTAAGGGTGGGTGTCTGATTACTTAAAGATGTGTTGCTTTGTCTGCCTAAGGCAGCTGATTGATCTAAAAAAGAGCTGAACAGCCAATGGCTAGGCAGAGGAGGATCGGCAGGGCTGGCGGGGGAGAGGGAATAATTAGAAGGAGAAATCTAGGCACAAGGAGGAAGAGAGAGAGGAGAAGGAGAGAAGGAGGGATGGGCCTGGGGCAAGAAGTCAGGCAGCCACCAGCCAGTCAGACACAGAGAAACAGTGAAAATAAAATATACATACAGAAGGAAGAAAGGTAATAAGCCCCGAGGCAAAAGGGAGATAAAGAGAAACAAGTTAATTTAAGTTAAAAAGAGCTAACCAGAAACGGGCCTAAGTTAGGCCAAGCATTTAAAATTAATAAGAAGTCATGATTTGGGAGCTGGTTGGTGGCCTAAAAGAAAAAGCCTGATACAAAATCCCGTCTCAAAAAACAAAAAGCTCAATAACAAAAAATATTTTTTTAAGGAGTGAGGTGCGTGGCAGAGTTGGACTGTCCACAGAGCAAGTTCTCATTGCTGTACAGAGTGGAGAGAAAGGCCGTAGCAGCAAGGAAACCAGGTGATGTAAAACCAGAAGGGATGTTGTTGGAACCCATGAGGGGAACTCCCCAGAGTCAAAGGAAAAGCTGAGAAAACAACGGAAACCCAAACTTGTAGCCGGAAGGTTTCTCCAGTCCTGCCCGGCCCCGCGGTCCTGTAGCCGCCTATAAAATAATCACTCAGAAGCTTAATATTATTTACAAACTGGATGGCCTATGGCAGGCTTCTTGCTAGCTCTTATAACTTAACCCATTTCTATTAATCTATGTTTTTCCATGTGTTCCATGGCTTACCGGTCTGCTGGCATGTGTTTCTTGGGCGGCCAGATGGCATCTCCCCAGACTCTGCCTTTCTCTTTCCTGTCTCTCTTCTTGGATTTCCTGCCTGCCTCTAAACTGCCTTGCCATAGGCCAAAGCAGCTTATTTATTAACCAATGGGAGCAACATATATTCACAGCGTACAAAAAGGCATCCCCCAGCACATGTCCAAACATCCAGATAGCAGAAATAAGTGGACAGTCAGCTTAGAGTTTGAGTTGAGGTTCAAATGAAAGAGAATGATACTGTTTGGTCTGGTTCGGACCCGAGGAGAGGACCCACCAAGACCACGTCCAACAGGAAAGAGGACATTCTACCAAGTGGTATGCTGTGACTAATAAGAAATATGTTTCCACTAATGTGTTTGTTTTTGTCAGTTGGGGTGTTAAAAGTCCCATGTCCTGGCACCCCTTAGCCTCAGATGCTCTAGGATAGCTGGCCATTCTGTAACCAACAAGGTAATGGGATAGAGTGAAAAATCCCCCAAAGACTTTACCGACACGCTGCTTAGTAATACGGATGTGTAACATTGCAGTTCAAGACACTTGCTAGGCCGACTGGAACCCAATGCCCCTCTTGCTGCATGAACCGTTGCCGTGATTACTTTCCCCCTCAGCCTGGGGGTGGGAGGGTCGGTATGTATTGTCAATAAAGTGAACCAAATCTATGAACGGCACTGTCCGAGGAGCACTGTCTCAGGGTCTGGTCAAACGCTGTCTTAGTCACTGTTCTACTGCTGTGAAGCGATGCCATGACCAAGGCAACTCTGATAAAAGAAAACCTTTTTTTTTTTTTTTTTTTTTTTTTTTTTTTTTTTTTCGAGACAAGGGTTTCTCTGTGTAGCTTTGCACCTTTCCTGGAGCTCACTTGGTAGCCCAGGCTGGCCTCGAACTCACAGAGATCCGCCTGGCTCTGCCTCTCAAGTGCTGGGATTAAAGGCGTGCGCCACCACCGCCCGGCAAGAAAACCTTTAATTAGGGGCTTGCTTACAGTTTCAGAAGTGTAGTCCATTATCAACATGACAAAGGGCATGCATGGTTGAAGGCATGTCAGACATGGTTCTGGAGAAGTAGTTGAGAGCTACATCCTGATCCGCAGGCAGAGAGAGTGAGCCTCGGCCTGGCAGGGGCTTTTGAAACCTCAGAGTCCACCCTCAGTGCCATACTTCCTCCAACAAGGCCACACCCACTCTAACAGGCCACACCCACTCCAACAAGGCCACGCCTCCTAATCCTTCTAATCCATTCAAGTAGTGCCACTCCTTGGTGACTAAGCATTCAAATATATGAGTCTATGGAGGCCACTCTTATTTAGACCACCACAAATGCCATACAGCTGGTAAGGGGCAGAAACAGAGGTTAGAACTAAAGTCCGTCTGGTCTAACACATGTGCTATCCTCCACTCGTGCCCTTCTGTTGGGTGTTCTAACACTGCCGAGACCCCGATACTTCACAGGTCCATAGGAAGGATAGGATCTGAGTTCCCCACCTTCAGGTGGGGTAGATACTTTGCAGATTCGCAGCCCCTCAGAACCCATAGGTGCTGTCTACCCCAGAGCAGGGGTGCACATTTAGCTGTTAGAAAAAGGGTTGCAGAAGCCAGGGAGGCCTACCTTTCAGTCCTGCTGACCTCAATCCATGACCCAGCCTCTGAGAAGGCAGGCCAGGTGCTAAGGGTATGAGGACTTCCAGGATCTCCCTGCAGCCTGCTCTTACTTGGTCCCACTCCTCAGGAAGGATTCTCTGTAAGGACCTGGGCAAGACCCTGCTTCCTCCTTAGAACTCTGATATGTTTTAGATAAGCCTCCTTCTTAGGTCTGTGTAGTAAAGGTCTGCAGCCATCAGAAGTATTGGGAAGTGATGGACTTTTAATAGGTGAGGGCCTAGTTAGTTACTGGGGTGTGCTTGTGAAGGGGGTCTTAAGGTCCTGATCCTTCTTCTTTTTTTTTCCTGGCCGTGGGGGCAACAGGCCAGCTCTGACACACACTCTTGCATGATGGTCTGTGCTGTCACAGGCCCAAGGCAAGGGAGTCAGTTGGTAATGAATTGACATCTCCAAAACTGTGAGAAATCAACCTTTCTCTCTTCACCATATGGGGGGTACTTACAGACCAGAAAACTTCCTGTTCAGAAGGTGCTATTATAGCAGAGGCAAAGGCTATACATCCTCAGTGGATTTTCCTTCTGTATACTACTTGACCTACTTGACTTTAAAAATGTCTTTTTTTTTTTTTTTTTTTTTTTTTTCAGTATCAAGATAACACACCGCCAGAATGAACCAATGGGCGAATCAGTAGAGCTGGGTCTCGGCTAGGCATGAAAGCTCCAAGAGGATGCTGGCAAGGCTTAGGGTCTCATGGATTTGGAAAAGGGAGTAGGTCTGTCAGCTGCTCCATGATGGTGGGGGCACAGACAATGACTGGGATAGTTGTTGGAACAGAATTCCTAGCCTTAGGTCCCCCAAAGAGCGTATGATACTCTGGAACATGAACATCATTTATCAGTTGGTCAAGTCGATAGCTCATGCCTGCAATCCCAGCGTTAGAGATGTTGGGGCAGGAGGATCACTATAAGTTTTAGGCTACATAGTGAGTTCCAGCATAGCCTTGGTTACAGTGTTAGGCTGTGTTTTAAGAAAATAAAATGAAAAAGAATCATTCACCAAGAGGCCCCTCAAGCACTCACTGTGTTCTGGCCTTGTCTGCTCCACACTCAGCAGAGACTGCCCAGGCAGAGAAAACATTTGTGTTTTCAGGACAGTGAGAATCCAGCACATCTCTGAAAGCATCCAAGAGTGGCATTCAGGACAGCGCTGTGTTCTTCTGGGTACCCTTACCTGTCCCTGCAGACAAGCAGGGTCTCTGTTGGAGATTCCCCCATGGAGAATCAGTCAGTGGTACAATGGCGTAACTGTATGAGGTCCCTGTCAACATCTTCCTCCCTGATCCCCCATGATTGCCAACTAGCCTGGTCCCTACTCTTGGAGGTGTCCAATATGGAGGTGACGAGCTGAAAGGGTGGGTCTTCTGGCCTGTCTGAGTTTGCAGAAGGGCCTGGCGGAGGGTTCTTGCCACAAAGAGGTTCCATCTGGTAGTTCCAAGGCCTCTGAGAGTGCATACAGCCAGAGGCCCCGACTTCTCTTAAGTTGAAAATAGGATCATTGAGAAAAGCCTGGGACAAAAATAAAACTGTGTAGGAGGGACAGAATGGGTGTCAGGGATAAATCTAGCTCACCCGAGGCCAACATTTCACAACCTCCTCCACTAGGAGGGGTCTTTGGCCAGTTATCTTGTCTTGGCTAAGATGGCATTCCATACTGCCCACATGGTAGCCCCCCCCTCCCCAAGGCCTCTGCCCTGCCACTCACAAATATTCCCATTTAGCTTTGTAAGTAGCATTCACCGGAGATGAACCCAAGGCAATCCAGAAAGTCCTCAGTACCAAGGGACACCTGACTCCTCACAAAACCTCATTGAAAGATGATGCATCAAAACAAGTCACAAAGCTGGGAGCCTTGCCATGTGCCTGTTGTCAGCCGAGACAGAAGTGCTTAGGTAGGCCTAGGGTTTAGGCCAGTGTGGGCAATATAATGAAACGATGTCTCAGAAAAAGGGAACGATGAGATTGGATTGAAACGTAGTGAGCGAATCCAGGCCAGGCATGGCGGTGCACAGCTTCAATTCCAGCACTTGGGAGGTAGAGGCAGGAGGATATCTCTGAGTTCTAGGCTAGTCTGGTCTACGTGGCAAAATCCCAGAAAGCCAGGACTACACAGAGAGAGCCTGTCTTAAAACCCAAACTAAACCAAACCAAAAAAATTAAACAACAAAAAATGTTGTGAATCCAAAGTTGCAGACTGGATGTCAACAGTCTTCCTGTACAAAATAGGGACATGACGGTGCCCACCTGAAATGGGAGAACATGAGAACGTGTGCGGGCACTGGGCGCCTGGTTGAAGTACCACAGGAACCACAGCTGAAGTCAGATGAGACCCAGTTCCTCCAACCTTTGACCAGCGGCCCCGTCTTCCTGAATCACCTTCACAAGGAAGGAACTCGGCTGTCTTTTGGTTGTACCAGCACACCGGGCAGAAACGCACACTGAGAAACCTGCTCTGGAAAGAAAAGTCCAAATTCTAGTACTTTCTTCGCTATTGTTAAACATCAGGTTTTTTGCAAAGGCTGGGAAGATTTTAGAAGGTGCAGACCTTGGCTCGCCTAGGCCGTGAACTCATGAACTCACGTGACCTCGGAGTCTTTGCCCTTTGGATTGTTTCGGAGAGGGGAAGGCGGAGGGGTGGGGCCAAGTGTAAGGAGAGAAGCTGCCCGGCTGGGGAGCGAGTGGACTGTTGGTAAAGAGCTTGATTAGCGGGCACGAGGGTTTGTCTTTGGGCTCCAGAGGCCACATAAAAATGCTCTGGTATGGTGCTGCACCTCTTGTAGTCCCAGGGCCGGGGAGGCAGAGGCAGGAGGGGTCCTGGGATTTGCTGGTCAGCTCATCTAGCCTAACCAGTGAGTTCCTGGACAATGAAAAACCCTGTCTCAGAGGAGGTGGACAGCAGCTCTGAGGAGAGTACAGCATGGCCTCCTGTGCATGCACACATGGGGGGATAACAGAGAAAAAAAAAGCCACTCATTGAGCTGGCTGCTTCAGAGTAAGTCTTGGGTCCTCTCAGTGTGGGTCCTGCCTTTTTTCCCTAAGACTCCACTAAGACTTCCACTGTTCACCTCTTTGTACAAGATCTTACTCTGAAAGAACCACCTTATAGATTTGTTTATACGAACACGCAAATGACTGTGAGGATGCTTTAGACTAGCCTAATTTTATAAGGAGATGAATTCTCAAAGAAAGACTTTCAAGTGAGTGAGTATGTGTATATGGTAAGAGCAAAGGCCTTCCCAGTGACTTTAAAAAAAAAAATACACTGCCATGCTCTGTAGCTGGGCTGTGGGACAGGGCCCAAGCTATTCGAGTTTAGCAGACCAGACTGAAAACAACTTTGTTTTTGAGACAGGGTCTCTCCGTGTAGCCCTGGCTGTCCTGGAACTTGCTCTGTAGCCCAGGTCTGGGCAAATTTTGAAGCCCTCCATTTTCATCTTGGAATCACGAAAAGTAGTCAGGGGTATGGTGTGGGCCAGGGGTGGGGTAGAGGAGCTAGACAGAGGCAAGGTACTTGAAGTAGGAAAGGACTACTTTCTCCACAGCCCTTCTCGGGGCAGGCAGCATTGCTAGGGAGAAGCAAGGAGCTGTTTCTTCAAGTATGATTTTCATATTGTGCAAAAGGGTTCTGGCCTGTTAGCCTTTTTTTGAAGTATTCCCACGCCTCTTCTAATAATTACAGGGCATACCAGGTTATTGCCAGTGTGTCTAAGCGCTGCTCATCACATGGACAGGTATAGGCAACCTGTATGCTGCTGGGACTCCGTATCTACCTTTGTCCTGGGACTACAAGAGTTAGGGAGCTTTGGGGTGAGTTCAGGTTGCTAGAGAGGGTCAGGGCTGACAGCAGGGTCACACCCTCCTCACCACCGGCCAGCCTGGTTCAGGAAGGTGTGATGCAGAGAACGAAGGGCCCAGCCTCCAGTGGCCCCTGGGGCAAGGGCCCCCGAGTGGAAGAGAGGAGTCACAGACAGTCCAGGAACACAAACACCAGTATATTTTGTGTGCACAATTATGAAAAGGAAGAGAGAGACAGACATAGCAGGCAATGGGCTCACAAGTCAGTCATGTGCCGTTCTCAAGAGCCGTCCAGTTGGAAGACAGTCCTATCCATTTCAAAGGGCCTGTTCCAAAACTGGGGCCGCCAGCTTGTCCAGGTCTGGTGGCCTCAGGGTGGAAGCCACTCTCTCGGCCTTCGTCACAGTTCATGGCTAGGTCTCTCCTCTCACCTGCCACCTGCAGCCAACACTTGGCACAGCCCAGAGCTTCAGACATAGATTCTCACATGAACTGACCCGCTCAGCAGTCTCCTGGGAGATCCATGAAGAGTAAGGGACCAGGACAAAAGGGACTCACAGATGCTCCCTATGTATTATTGCTGTGAATAAGCACAGGCCATTGTGACTCTCTGGCATGAGGAGGGGACAGGGCACTGGAAGCCTAGCAGATATCCAAAGCAACTCAACCATGCAGGGCAGCATACTTAACGATCTGCTGAGTCCCAGCAGCATACAGCTGCCTTGGGCTCAGAACATCAGAGGCTCCGTAAACAGCTAGTGGACTCCCCACTGCTCAGAAAGGCTTGGTGACCCCAACCTCTGTGTCCCTGTGCACTAAGAGGTTGGAGCCCCGAAGAGAGCCAATAAAGCAAGAGCTGAAATCTGGGCTCCACTTGGTGAGATCTGAGCCTGTGGGTCTGTGGTCAGGCCTTTACATTGCAGCTTCCCCTGGCTGGGGATGCTGGGCCTAGGAGGGGCCACAGGAGAACAGGGGACCTGCATGAGCAGATCACATTGCTGAGCATTGCCAGGCAAACAGATTCACTCCAGGAAACCCTTCCGACAGGGGACTAAAGGGGCTTGAGGAAAATGGTGCCAGGGAATGCCTGTAAGGCAACATCCGGAGTGCTGAGACCAGGGGCCACCCCATGGCTTTCTCTGGTGGAGAACTGGGGTCTTAATGAATGCTGGGACACCTCAGCAAGCCACTAGACTGGGTTGCGAAGGTAGGTGTGAGGTGGCCTAGAGAGGCATTAGGATTCAGGGAACTGAGATAACACAGAATTGGAGGAAGGGGCCTATAAAATAAGGAAGTCTCACCACTTGGAGATGGAAAGCAACCACTCCCATTGGAAGCCTGAATCCCTGGAACCCACAAAGTCCTATAATCCGGGCTACAACAAAACCAGAAGCAGCCCCCACTACACACACAGAGAGAATGGTTTTTGATGATGTCTACTCAAGAACACTTCATTCTGCCCTGGACAGAGAGAACTGGGGGGAAGGAGGCCACAGAAGGTTGAGTCTTTCTCCCAGCCCTGCTGACCCTCGCCTGGTGCTCTCTGTATGCTTCAGCGGCTTTCCACAGTGGCACCATCTCCTTTTAAATGATCTATAAGAAAGAAAAGGCTGACTGCTACCTCAGAGTCCCCAGGGTGGCCAAGAGGAGACTGCCACGTGGGATGGACACTCTTTGATGGACTGACTCCTCCTTTCAAAGGGTGGAGGACAAAAATCAGAAGGGCCTGGAATAAGGATTCCACCTGTCCACTGCCAGCAATGGACCCATCACGGGGGCAAGCTAAGACAACGGAGCTCACCACGCCCATGAGTGTGGCAGGGCTAATACTGTTGGAGGAACAAGCTCAAAGGGTCAGCCTGGCCAGGAGGAGCTAGCTGTAGGAGGAGCAGCCCCGAGAGTTAGCGTTGAGCTGAGGCTGTGGTAGAACTCATCTTTTTCCAGAAAAGGGGCTCCAAAGAACCTTCCATGGTCTTCCATAGCTAATTCCCCATGGGTCTCCAGCTAGATACCTGCTCCCCTATTTCACAGGAAGTCATATTGACTAACTGGCTTGTAAACAAACCAATGTGGGCACATAGGACCTAGAACTCTGCCTTTTTTTCTTCCCCTGTGGAGCCACAGGACACCTCTAGACCTAGATGGGCACTGGGGGGATACTATGCGTCTTTAGTAGGACCTCTGCAGGGAGGGGGCACCAGACCACCATCCCTGGGCCAGGGAGGCAGGCAGGCTGGCCCCGGTCCCCAGATGAAGGGGCGGGGGAAGGCTGCGGGAAGGCAGGTGGGGCCCATGTTAGAGCTGTGCCTCCGGCCGCTGCTGTGTTCTGTAGGGAGCTGGGAGAGGGGAATCCGGATGTGGTGACTGACAGAAAATGGCTGCCTGCTAGTGGGAAATGTCTTGAACGTAAGAGAAAGGGGAAAACGCCACCAAACACACGGGATTGAAACCCCCCAAAAGCCCAAGGTTGGTAGGGATCCAGCACCACAGGGGCCCCCCCAGAAGGCCATGGGAGCAGCGTGGGGCCCTGGGGGAGGGGGACGGGCCAGAGGAAGTTTTCCCAGCCCTTGTACAAGAGCAATGCCACCAAGCAGCCTGCTGGCTGCTGGGTCTCTCTCAGGCTGCAGCTCAGAGGCCCCTGGGGAGGTATTGGTTGCAAGCAAGCACCTGAATATTGCCTAATAGGGCCAGCCAAAGCCCAGCTGAAGCCAGGGGACAGGTGGGGTGGTGGCCCCAACAGCAGCCAAGGCCTCCTCAGACCTTGTCTCCCACCCGTGGCCCCAGAGTTCATGTCCCTTCATCAGGACAGGCCTGCTGCTTCCAAAGTCATCCACGAAGTCCAATTGTTCATCGCCCAGGCTCCAGTCCCCAGGATGGGTGGAGAGCCATGGACCAGTCCCAGTGTTCTTCTGTTGTCTGGACACCCATCTCCCCCACACCATCCCACTGCCCACCATGTGTGGTTGTGTTTGCTCTACCGGACTAAGACCCATTTGGGGGCAGGGCTTGTGCTGGTCACCCCACCAGCTTGGTCTCTCTGTCGTTGAAGTTCCTAGGAGAGGCCTTAGGTTCTCACATTAACCTTCTGAGCTCAGTCGGTCTTCACGTGGCCATTGGCCAGGGCTGGCGGACTGGCAGGCTCCCCGGGCTCTGCATCCTTGTCAAAGCGTAGGCGGAGGGTGTTGCGGATGATGAACTGCTCCATGATGAGGGCCCCACAGAACCAGGGCACCGCGTACTCCAGGGTGATGAGACCCATGAAGTCAAAGTCGAACTGGGAGTAGTCCCAGGGGCAGGCGTTGAACTGGCGCAGAATGAAGCCCGTGGTGAACTCCCACAGGTAGGTCCAGAGCGTGTAGATGAGGCAGCGCACCAGCAGAGGACAGCGGCCCCGAAGGCGCAGGTACATGCGCTCCACGATCAGGATGGAGGTGCCGTAGATGAAGAGGGCCCACACGCTCGTGACCCCCGGGAACTTCCAGTTAAAATTCACCACGAACTCCCAGGCCGCCGTGAACATCACCTCGCAGAAGTAGCCGTGGATGGCGTATAGGTACCAACGGGACAGCGCTGTCAGGGGCTCGGCAGAAGCCATGGTGACGACTTGGGCTTCCTGCTGGGGATACAAGGAGACAGATGAGGGGTGCCACCCTGCACCTTTCCCTGCTTCCTGCTCCCCATCTCTGTGGTGACCAGGCTGGAGGGGCTTTCAAATCTGTTTTTACCTTTCTCCGTCCTCTTTGGCACTAACCATAGTTTCAACCTTCTGCTCTGTGGTATCACCTCAGTTCCACTATCCCTCAGTCAAGTGGGCCTGGGAAAAGGCCGGAAGAAAGCCTAACCCACTGGCTTCCCCTGAACAACTCTACTCAAATACTATGTGGAAATGTCTACTGAACTCCATAACATTTATGGTCCTCTGAAGTCAGTTGAAGAATCAGCTGCCCTGACCCATAGGTCTCTCCCTTTCTCACCAGGCCAATCAGGGACCCTGTTTTTCTCTCCACTTCTTTCCCAACAGTTCCAGGTCACTCATATTCTGAAATCTAAGCAGTCTTTTCTCTCTCTCTCTCTCTCTCTCTCTCTCTCTCTCTATATATATATATATATATATATATATATATATATATATATATATATATATTTCTCACATATTTCTCTCATATGTATCTATATATAAAATATCAATATCATAGCTACATATTACCATTTTTATAGTTTTTAGCTGTACAAATCAATAGCACTAACAACATTCATAATGTTGCACAATCATTGTTGCCATGATTTCCAGAACCTTTCTAATGTCCCAAACAGAATCTCTGCACCAGAGCTGGGATGTTGCTTAGTTGATAGGACTTGCCTAACACCATGCAAACTGGGTGTGCTGGTATATACTTGTAATCCCACAGAGGTAGAGGGAGAAGGATTAGGTCATCTTCAGCTACATAGAGAATTCAAAGGCCAGCCTGAGCTACACAGGACCTTGTCTCAAAAAAGAGAAGAAAACTATATTGTTAAATGCCAATCCCCTATACCTCCTTCCTCCAACTCCTGGTGCCCATTGTTTCAGCCTCTAAATCTGACAGCTCTCATAATTTTTCTCCTGTGGCTAATTATTTGACTTAGTGTAATATTCTCCAGGTTTATGCAGGTTGTAGCCTGTATTGGAACAAACCCCCTTTTGAAAGATCGAAGGAATTCCACTGGATGGAACATTCTGTTTCTCCACTGTTCATAGACGCCTGGATGGCTTCCATTTTTGAACTATGCTGTTACACATGGGTGAACATCATACATCTATTCAAGCAAGACCTGCTTCTAGCTCTTTTGGGTCTATACCTAGAAGTAGAATCATTAGGCTGCATGGTCATGTGTGGTAGCCTTTCTGAAGAACTGCTGTACTGGGTTGGAAAGGTGTCTTAGTGGTTAAGGATACTTCCAGAGGACTCGGGTTCAATTCCCAGCATCCACACGGCAGCTGTCAACTGTGTGACTCCAATCCTAGGGGACCTGACACTCTGGCCTCCGTGGGCACCAGGCACACATGTGGTCCACATCCATATAAAACACGATACACATTAAAAAATAAATTCTCAAGAACTGTGGTACTGCCTTATACATGTCACATCCTCAGCAGAATATGTACAAATCCCAGTTTCTTTGTATAACTGTCAACATTTGGTTTTTGTTTGGTCCGTAACATCCATCCTAAACTAGATACCTAACTATGATATCACTGTGGTCATGTTTTATTCTTAACTGCCACAGTAGATGGGGTTCGGCTCGCCCTCTTTCACCCCTCCTCTCTCAAATCTCACTGCCAGTCAAGGCCTGGCTTCCTCCCATCATGCTTCCCTACAGCCTTGTCTGGCCCCTAGGCCCCTGACCTGCTTCTGTCTTAGAGGGTCTGGGCCACTCATGAGGTCCACTCTCAGAAACCAGTCTATTTACTTTTTGATGCATGGGCCGCTGTGATTCAACTGGCTCTCTAACTTCTTGAATGAACTCCTTGAGTGACTGTTTTACAGGCTTGTTACCCAGCTGTTGCCCCAGGCCTCTCCTCGGTCAGAGTCTAAACAACACATCTTTTTTTATGGAGAGGGCAGTGTGGGAGAACTCACAGTTCATCAAGAATGAGACGTTTCGTCAGCTACCAGTGGGCATCCGGCTTGACAGCTACCAATCCTGTCTCCCAGGCAGGACAAGGGACAGAGGTTACCAAGGTGGCATCTGCAGTTTGCCTACCTGACTGAGAATCCTAACACCAATTTTAGCTACACAGGCCTCACTGCAATAATACTTATCTACCCTAGTGCCTTAAATCACGTTATTTAAAACTCACACTTAATTAAAACTCATATGAAGCCAAGTGTGGCAGCATGTGCCTGTAGTCCTAGCTCTTGGAAGACTGAAACAGGAAGACTGCAAGTTCCAGGCCAGCCTGGGAGACATAACAAGACCCTTGGGCAACACAATTAAAAAAGAGGGAGGAGAGCAGGGGTCAGTTTGCCCACCCTGCAGAGGCCCTGTACTTAATTCCCAGCCCTGTGTAAACCGGGCATGGCAGTATATAACCGTAATCCCAACACTTGGGAGTTGAGTAGAGGCAGGAGGATCAGAAGTTCAAAGTCATCCTTAGCTACATAGTGAGTTCTGTCCAGCCTGAGCTGCAAAAGATCTGACAGAGGGTGGTAGGGGGGAGAGAGAGGAGGAAGGGGAGAAAGGGAAGAGGGGAGGAAGGACGTCTTACTCCTTTTTATATGCGAGACTGGGAGGGAATATCATCTTTCTCACATCTCCAGGGTCAGTAAACAAGAGTTAGACCAGACCCAGTTCTCAATCCCACTTCCAGACGCAGCCTCCTGCATAGCCCTGTGTGCCTCCTGTTCCTTCCTCACTCAGAAACATGTAAGGTCGTCCCCCCCCCCCTGCTTTCCTAATGGAACATGACAGCATCCTCGGCCTGCCATTCAAGGCCCCCAAGTATCTCTCTTCCACCTCATTCTCACCACCCAGGCCTCCCTGGCTGCCCTGTTTATCCTGTTTGGTGTGCCTTCTCTCATCCTTACAAGCGCACCCGTGGTGTCTGGGTGATCTTTAGAACAAATCTCTCCTCTCACCAGCCACAAACCCTCTTCCTCCCCTGAGTTTCCACAGCACCCGACCCCTCTGATGCAGATTATTTTGTTAAATTTCATTGATAATTTTCAGTTCCATGCCAGACCTTATCTACTTGGCCAACACAGCCTAGACCTCTTCCTTCAGTAATACAACCAGATTCCTTCTCTTTCCTGGGCACATCTTCCTGATGCATGCCCTGTGGTTACCTCAAAGCTCTTTCCTAAATCAAACTCAGTATCTTTCCCCCAAAACCAGTTTCTCTCCTTGGACCCTTCCTGATTAATGGCTCTACCAAGCAACCAGTTAGAATTGAGAGGCCCTTTGTTACATTAACCCAAGTTTCTGGGTGTCAGGATCTATGTGTCAGGTTCATTGACACCCCACAGCGTGAACACAGGACTGCACTCAGCAGAGGGATGACAGTAGTTCTCAATCATTAGCAAATGCCACCAAGGATATCATCCCCAGACCATATCCGAAATCACCCATCATTTCCTATTGTAGCTCAGGCTTCCGTGGATCAGAAGATCTCAGCTGGCCTAAGTCATGAGGCTGTGAGTCATCCGAGGCTCTGTTCTGTGCTCAGCTGGGGAGGCTAAACTGGAGTGACTATGTTCTATCCGTTCTCATCTTCGTCCTGGACACAGCAGACTGGCACTTATCGCACGGTAAGTGATAAGTCATAAGTCCGAGAACAAGCTGGCCCAACCACACAAGTGTTTTCCCCTCTGGCCAGGAGGAAGAAAGGAGGGAGGGAAGTCACTCTTAATGGTCCAGGGGTGCAGCTAAAGATAAGGAACAACGCCGAATGTTCTGTAATACAGTAGGCTAGCTAAGGTTGATCGTGATTCATTGTGTATCTCAAAATACCGAGCTGGGAGGATTTTGAGTGCTCTCAAAAAAAAAAAAAAAAAAAATGACATGTTTCAGGCGATAGTGCCAATTACCCTGATCAGATTATACGTTGTGTACGTGTATGGAAATGTCACACTATACCTCATAAATACAAAAATTTACTGTATGTCCCTTAAAGAGTCGTGTGTTTGCCAGGGTCTGATGTATCCCGGTTTGGCCCTTGAATTCACTGTGTAGCCAAAGATAACCTTGAACTTCTGATCTTCTTGCCTCAACCTACCAAGTGCTGGGATTCCAGGCATGTTTTACAGCACAGTGAACAGTGATGCCATGGGAATCGAACCCATGGCTTCCTGTATCCTAGGCAATCAATCAGCTGAGCTCTATCTTCAGCTCCCATTCAACATATTTTTAATATTATCATTATTTAAATTCTTTTCAAAAATAAAAAGGCAGTCTATTTTTTCAAAAGCCCTGCTTAAGGCTTAAGGCATGTCTGCGAACATCTCATTGGTCAAAGTTAGTAGCCCCTGCACTTTGCACCTTTTGAATCTCTTGGGAATCCATCTCCTCGTGGCTGCTGTTCTGGTTCAACTGAATCTCACCAGGCAGCTCTAGAGTCTCCCAGCCTTGTCTTGCCTACTTCCAGTTCAAATCCATAGCCAAAGTGTCGAGCCAGGGTGATCTTTCGAAAAGACCAGTCTGACATTGCTCCCCATTAAAAGCCCATGTGTGCATCTTCAACATCAGCATCCCTCAGAGATAGCTGGCAGAGTCTGTGTGCCTCCTGTCCAGCCATCCTGGCCAGCTCTGTGCTTTGGATCCCAGGATCACTGTCTTTACTGGGGTGCCCTTCCCATTTGCTGCCTTTGCACCCCCTACCCCTATATCTGTCACAGTCCACGAACCGCCCGTTCTGCGAGACTCGAGTGCTGTCCACCGACCTGTGCGCCACCTTCACACACCTTGTTCATTGCCCCAACACCCCACCCTCACTTTGCTGTGATTCATCCAAAAGCTAACGCCAGTAACCATCTGAGGAACATTTCACACAATGCAGAGAGAAAAGGTCAGGATTGGAAGCTGTGTAGTTCATACTGGATTTTGCAAGGGTGTATTCCTGTGTAAATATGCAAAACATTCAGCATGAATTGCCACTGGATGAAATTATATATGATTCTTCATTACATTTGTCTGTAGATTCTAAACTTGACAAATAAAATGGGCCCAAGGAAACCTGAAGTCATGCAGAAATGATGCAGGTTTCTCCCTCCGGCGCCATCCTCAACATAATTCACAACTTAGATGTGAACACAGTGTAGTGACTGAGCTCAGCAACCCTACATCCTAACTGTTTGGGCCGGAGTCCTGCCTTGATATCCCAAATCTGTAAGATCCTTGGCAAGCTTCCTCCTGCACCCAGCCTCAGTTTCCTTTTAAATAAAGTAGGGGTTGCTGGGCGGTGGTGGCGCACGCCTTTAATCCCAGTACTTGGGAGGCAGAGGCAGGCGGATCTCTGTGAGTTCAAGGCCAGCCTGGTCTACAGAGCGAGTTCCAGGAAAGGCACAAAGCTACACAGAGAAACACTGTCTCAAATAAATAAATAAATAAATAAATAAATAAATAAAAAAAATAAAGTAGGGGTCATGTAAATGACCACCAGTTATTGTGAGCATGAATTATCTAGCTGCTACTAAACACTGCAAACAAAGGCTACAGCAATGGTTCAGGTAAGATCACTTGCTGTTCTTGCAGAGGACTAGGTACCCAGCACCCACATGGTGGTTTACAACTGACTATAGCTCAAGTTCCAGGGGGTCCAATGTCCTCTTCTGGCCCCTGCAGTAACTTCATGCACAGGGTACACTTACATACATGCAGGCAAACACATATATAAAATTTAAAAATCTTAAAGCACGCACACACACACACACACACACACACACACACACACACACACAGACACACACCTGCTAAGATCCTGTCCTTTCTGGCATAGCCTCTCTTGCTCTTAGGGTCACCTTCCACTTCAGGCAGTGTCACTATGCCCCTGCCCTAGTCAGCTTGCTGGCAGCTTTCCCTGCTAAGCAGGCTTAGGAGACACTCAGCCACGGAACCAGGAAACCCTGCGAAACAATAGTCCCACACACATAGCCTGGGAGAGCAAATGTGAGGTCCCTGCTTCCCTGTGGCTGCCCACAGCTGAATTAAGGGGAAAGGCCAGCCCTGAGGGTCAGGCTTGAAAATGGATAGAATAAAAGAGGAAACCCTCCCAGGACAGCCTTGCAAAGTTCCACTGTTGTGTACATTTCCTCCATAGACCAAGAAAGAACAGACTTGAGTCACAGGGAAGCGCAAGAGAGGCTGACAGGCTTAAGGCAGGTGGTCCAGGCAGAGTTCCAAGACTACTGGGCCTCCTAACTTGACTCAGGCCCCTTAGGACTCAGGCCTGTCCACTTGCCCTGCACTCAAGTCCCTGACTCCTCCCTAGGCAGGGGATCCTGGGATGGGGAGCTTCCCACTCAAAGGTCTCCCCTAGAGCAACTGGATATGACTATGTGGATCTCCTTACAAGCCAACGTGTGTGTGTGTGTGTGTGTGTGTGTGTGTGTGTGTGTGTGTGTGTGTGTGTGTTGCTGGGGATCAAACCCAGGACCTTGGACGTGCTAGGCCAGTGCCTTGTTACTTCACTCCTTCCTCGCCCAATCCTGCTTCTTCATGCTGACTTTAAATCCCGTTCTACTTGTCTCTGATCCCGCCGCCTTCCTAGAATGGCCAAGAATGGTTTCTCAGCTGCGAACTGCCAGCTCTAACTTTCCCAGGTGACCTGGAAGAGCTGGACCTCAGAACTTTATCAGCAGAAGCAACATGGCAGGAGTTTGTGTCGAAGGACAAGAGGAGCTTAGGACAAAAGGGAGCCAGCTCAGAGAAAAAGGGGGAGGACAGGACAGGGAAGAGAGGGAAGCCCCTGGCCTGGCTCCATTTCTTGTCAGCAGGAAGCACCCGGGCAGATGGAGGGACGCATACCTAGGCAAGGTCAGACCTTGTCCAAGGGGTGGGGTCAGGGGAACCCAGCTGGTCCGTGCTGTGATGTGAGCAGCTCAAAGACTAGCTGGGGGCAGAAGACAAGAGAATATGAGAGTCTCTTGGGTTGGAATACAGCTCTGTGTGGCGGGAGGTGCTCAGATGAAAGAGAGCATCTCAGAACATCACCCTCAACTCCCGTTTCTAATAACCGTAGGTGCTATGCCCAAATTGTATCTAGGACAGGCTCATCCATCCTCTACTGGGTCCGACAGGCCCTCTCCTTGTCCTGCCCTCCCTTCACCTTCTGCCCCTTCCAAAAACTCCTTGCTCAGCTCTGGAGTCAGAGCCCTGGGAAAGTCTACAGCAGGCGCCAGCAGCTCCGTGGGTGGTGGCCCCGTTCTCCTGATAAGTACCACTGTTCTAAGGACGCGACATAAAGATGGGACAGCCCAAAGGTAACCAGTGTGGCACAGAAGAGCGTGTAGCCAGGATTGGAAGCATGAGGGAACTATTTGGAGAATGTGGATGGTTTCACCCTACTCGTGCCTGTTGGTGAAAGAACGCAATGTCCCGGAGAAGGATCAAAACTCAAGTGACCCGTCAGATTGAGGGAACAAGTGGTGGGCGGGGTCAAGGGACCTGGCTTCTTGCATCCTGTTCCCAGGAATATCTCACCTGAAGCTCTCAGCGTCTGCTGAGGCTCTAACACAGAGCAGTGTCACACAGGATGGGCAATGGAGAGGGATGAATCAGCCTTAAAGAGACCAGGATAGGCAAAGCCAGATGGAATGGCCGTCTTCGGTTTCCCCATAAATTCTGATTTTATTCCAGGAAGTTAAGATGCTGTACCACAATGGCTCTAGGGATTCCTGCCCAGGGGAGCATCTTGCTAGGCTTGAAATCCCATTCTCTTCCCGAGCTTCACTCCTCACACCCAAGCACCCGGATCGCTACCATTCCATGCTGAGGAGCCACACAAGCCCATCTAGGAGATCTCTGGGCGAGGATCTTGAGTTCTGTCCCTGGAAGGATTGGGACTGAGGGTCAGAGGAGTCAAGGGCGGCGGTGGGGGTGGAGGGCAGGAGTGCGATCATCCTACATCTGTTCTATTGGCAGATCTGAAGTCACCATGAGCGTCCCTTGTCATCAAGATCAAGGAAGAAAAGCAGACATACTGCAGGGCCAGAATGAGTCAAAAGAGGCCACTTCCTGTGGCCAGTGGCTAGCTCAGATGCCACCAACTTCTACCCTTCCTTTTCTTGACAGGCCCCTGGGATCAGTGACCCTGAAGGCCTTGATGAGGTAGTTCCCTTACCTCTCAAGTGACAATAAATACCAGGTGTTCTCAGCACTTACCATGTTTTAACTCAAGAGAATTCTAAAGCCTATTTTCGGGGGGGCGGGCAGTGAAAAAGACAGAAAGAGGTTAAATAATTAGCTTATGTTTTTACAGCACTAAATGGCTGGACTAGGAACTAAATCCGCATAAGTCTGGCTCCAGAGGCTTCATCCCTAATCAGCACCCTGTGCTCCAAAGACTGGCTCCAGGCTCCTCGGAGGTACTACATCTTCCAAGGCGCTGTCTCTAGATACTGAGAGGCATCTGGAGTATCAAGAAGATCCATGGAAATGGATGTGTGCTTCTCACTAGTCCATCCAGCACGCTCAGAACTAAGTGTTAGACACATCACAGGCTCCTGGCCTGTTTCTCAGACCAAATTCTGGCAGGAGCCATGCAGAAGTACTCCAAGGTCAAAGCTAATGTTCCCAGGACGATGGCAGCAGCCAACCATTGGGACCTCAAGTCATGAGCCATTTAAAGACCCTTTGCCAGGGCACACATTACCTAGTGCTTTTCTAACTGCCAATCCACCCTGGTATGGAAATCTGAGACAGCTCAGCCCTGCTCTGGAAATGCCAGCCAAGAGCAGTGGCCTGTGTACAGGATGTCCAGAGGAGCCATCTGTCCAGAGCAACAACAGCCAGGGTGTCAGAAACAACCATCCCACACAAGACTTGGGAAGGATTCAGACACTGAGCACATCCCAGATGGGAAGGATGGCGGTGGTAGGGTTCAGGGGAATGAGAGGGCCTGGGAAATGGGGTTTGTCCAGGCCCAGAGATTCACTGGGCTTGGGAAGCCATGGGCAACTTGCAGGTTGGGGCCACGGGCTAGGCATCCTGTGCTCTGTCTAGAATGCTCTTCTCGGGGCCTCTGTGTGGCTGTCTCTCTGTTGTCTGAGACTCAGGTCTCAACTCAGCTGTCACCCTTCTGAGACCTTCCCTGAGGCCCCAGTCAAAAGTGGACTTTTTATTATTCAATTTATCCCGTCCTATTTTCTTTGTAGCCCTTTCTAACAGTGTGCTACTGCTTACACCCTTGCTCCAACTGCAGTGAGAATTCTATAAGGGGCGAGACTTAGTTTTCTTCCCCAATGCCTGGCAATGATGCCTAATAATCTCTGGGGTAGATGAATGAATAGATGGATGGCTGGGTGGATTGACAGGTAAATGGAAAGCTAGGCCCAAGCAGACCCAAGGCCTTAAACACGGTAAGAATGGGTATATAGAGCTAGCTAGCTCAGCCTTTCTCCTCTCCTTTACTTGGGAAGTACAGTCTTTTAAGAGATTTTAGTTCTAAAATTTAAAAATATCTTATTTTGTTCAATTACTAAAGTAACATGTGCTCCCTGCTAAAATTTAAATATTATAGGAAGAAATGACTTCGTGACCAAAAAAACCTCCCCATTCCACTTCTTAGAGAAAGTCACTATTAATGGTGCCTTCTGCAGCCACCCTGATTAAACTGTTGTAGAAGAAGCCAACCCTGGCTCCACAGAAAGGAAGAACACTCATAACGAAACCGAAGCCACAGAGCCGATGTCTGTCCCCTTTGCAGTCCCCCAGGTGCACTTTGTAAGTCACTGTAATGTACAGTCTGCCCCCGGCCATTTTCACGTAGCTCGGGACCGTCTTTGCCAAGTTCTACAGCCTGTGTGCTCATCCTGACAATAGCTATATAATATCCCACACCAAGTGGAAAACTATAATTTCCTTCACTAATATGTTCAACAAAGGTAATAATTGTTTCCATTTCCCCTATTACAGAGAACACCACGGAAATACCTTTCATGCCTGTAACAAAAGAAATTTAGTCATTGTCTTCTTTGAGACTATTTCATAGTAAAAGATCCATCCCTCCCTTCCTTCCTTCCTTTCTTTCTTCCACCATTTTTCTTTATTTGAAACAGAGTCTCCAAGGCTGGCCTCAAACTACTGATCCTCTTGCCCCTCAGCTAAAGACATGTGCCCCCACACACACATTCAGATAGCTTTCTTGTTCTCTTTTTTTCTTTCTTCCTGCCTTCTTTTTCTCTGCTTCCCCAACCCAGAAAGGGTCTTGCTATATAGACTAGACTGGCCTCTATCCAGATATCTGCCTGTCTCTGCCCTCCAAGTGGGGGTTTATAAGCAAATGTTCCCACGCTTGGCATGAAAGATCTCTTCATGAGTAATTCCAGATGTGGAACTATTGGATCAAAGGTGTGACAGTCTTCAGACTAATGGTGTAGATTACTATGGCAACCTGTGCCATGTGATGAGTAGGTCTCACATTTGGGTCACTACATCCCCACGGTGACCTCCATGAACATCTTCCTCCTCCCAGGCCCCCTCAAGTCCAGGTTCACTCATCCTATTCTGGCTGCAAATCAACTCAAGAACACCCACTTCAAAAACCTGTTAGTAGCACACTGACTTTGCAAGCATAAACAGACTGATAAACAGGTTCTAACCCTCAGCTAGGAAAGTTGAGATCTATCTACAGCTGAGAAATAATCCAATTGCCCTGTTCCCCCTCCCTGCATACTCCAGTATGGAATCAACTCTAGGCTCCAAGAGACCAGCCCATGACCTCTTAGAGGCTGTCCAATCTAGATGGTCTCAAGACAGCAGTAGTGTCAATCGCCTGCCCTGTCTCATGGGAACTTCCTTCTTTCTGGTCCCCAATGCCACCACTGGATTGTCTGCTCTGCACTCACAGAATGGCCTTCAGGCCTCTGGGGCTTGGGGATATTCAATTGTCATTCTTTAAACCATCATCAAGGAAAAGCCAGAGGCAGAGACAGGGATGGAGGCCAGATGGAGACGGACAGGTACACTCTGCAGTCAAGCCTATGTAGGGCTTGTCTGAACTAAGGAGCTTCTGATGAAAGCAAGAGGACTTGCCCTGCCGACTCCTGGTCCCTTTCATGGTATCTAAGGTCCTGAGGTTCTACCCAGCTCCGTCAGGGCCAGTACATTAACTGCTCTCAGGGTGAGGGCAGAATTCAGATTCTAGGTAAGGCATAGCCCTCACTGTTTGAATGGAAAGCATCCAGGAGCCTCTTGAGGAAAAAGAATATGAGTGTCTGTTTTTATCTCTGTCAGCCAAGCTGGGTCTGGCTCAGTTTTAGAAGCTATAAGACGGCTCCAACAGTGACATGGCCTGAAACTGCTCAGCGCTCCCCTCCCATTCCAGAATTGTAGCCCTGTGACAAGCCCTTGGACAGGAAGCAGGCTGAGAACTTGAACCCCAAGACCTGTACCCATGCTGATGAGGTGCCAAATGGGGAGGCAGACAGGGCCAGCGATCCCCACGTCTGGGGCACACTCACTTAACACAGCCTTGACCGCAGGGCTGGGAACAGACATCAGGATCGCTGTGCCGCTGTGTCCTGGTTTAACCTTGTCTTGGCAACAGACTGGACCTTGGTGCCATACTCAGCGATGTGGACAAGCATTCACTCCAGAGCTCAGCTAACTCTTGGCTGGTTGGCTGGCAGCTTCCAGGTGTCTCTGGGAATAGAAGAGGAGGCCATCATTAGCTTAACCCACCCCCAGCACTGAGCCACCAGGACAACTAAAAGGTAGAGCTAAGACCAAGTACTCAGCAACAGGCCACCAAGGTTCCTTTCCTAGAACCATTCTGCCATCCTTGCTGCTCAGGGCAGGTCAACCTAGACATCAGAGGCCGGGCTGGTTCCCTGACAATCATCTAGAAGGGTTAGAACTTAGGGGCATTTTGTGCCACGCATGAATGGATGCACGTCTTGAAGCCTAAAAGAAGATACCATTTTTTAGAATCCAGCTCCATTCTCAGCTCCAAAGTATACCTTACCATGCAGTGGAGACATCTCTTTGCAAGGGTAGTCAAGAGCTTCATGACACAGGATATTTGGTTTAGCATTTAGAGAAAGAAGTATACCACACAAGCAGAGAAAAGCAGAAAGTGTACTAAGTACCCCCCAACCCAAATTGAGCCTGATGGTGTACCCCTGATTAAAGCACTCAGAAGACTTAGGCAGAAGAAATTTCCCGAGTTCAATGTCAGCTGGGGCTACATAGTCAGTCCAGGTCCAAGAAACAAACATATCAGCAAAAAGTCCCAAACCTTACCTGTAATCCACTACTGTAATATTCTTCTCATCATATTAATAACCAGACTACTGGTGAGATCCTTTATGGTAAGGCTGAGAACTGGCTATAAGCCGATATGAATCTTACATCATATGGCCGTTTGCCACATACATTCTCTCAGTAATATCCCTGAGACATTTTTTTTTTCTTTTTACAATACTGAGGATTGGACCCAGGACTTGACATATGCCGGGCAAGGTCTTGACCATTGAGTTATATCCCCAGATCTTTAAAAACTGTCTACCTTGAGGAAGAAACACACAACTCTCCTACCTCCCAGAAGATAGAATTACAGGCTTGGCTAGCCAGACTAGCAAGACTTGACCATTTACTTCCCGAAGACTCCAGAATTACCTTGTTCCAAAATGAAGTTACCAGAGCCCCCTTCCCGCTCCCTTTGATACAGCGCCATCTATGCAGGTTCCCAGACAGGACTTGGCCCAGCACATGTGGCCACTTAAAAGCTGACAATAGTGTGGGGGGCGGGCTGAGAGGTGGCACTATCACCCCCACGAATGGGTAGAACACAGAGGTGCCGCTGACTTGTACTGATTCCCTGCCACCTTCCTCCCTCCCAGAGGCTCTGAGTGGAAGCAAATCCTCTCCCATTGTCGCCTGAGCTGACCACTTGTAAGGCAGCAGATGGCTGACAAGAGCAAGTTTGAGGGTCAGGGCTAAAACGTGCCCTGCTAAGACTGCTTTAGGGACACACCTGTCCCCATGTCTGCTCTTTCCCTGGTCCCCCAGGCCTCTGCACAGAGAGAAGTGAAGGTACATGCTGTGTGTGCGTGCATAGGTTGCTATGCTCAGCCTTGCCTGTCTCTCCCCAACTCCCCCATAAACAGGAAGCTCAGCTCTCTCTCACCTGTTCGTCTTCCTCCCCTCTCCTGGCTGCCTGACTGGGAGGGGGCAAAGGTCACCCTGGCACCTACCTATCATCTTGAGGAAAGAGTCCTAACGAGGCAGGTTCCATATCCTCCGCCACTAGCACCCCCATGACATGTGGCCTGGAGAGTTCAATCCCACCCTAGGGCACTTCCCCTTTCCTGGGGCCTAGGCAGGCCACAGCAACAGCACATGTCAAAACAGAAACAGAAACCAAAAACCACATCCTGCTCCTTCAGCCTGGTGCTACAGCCCTCTGTAGCCAGGAGGAGGTGACTCCACTGTTGGGGGGTCAGAACAGGCCTCTCTGGGAATCCACCTCTGGCTGGATACCTCCTGCTTCTTGGTCTGCTGGCTTTTTCTCAGGGGCGGGTAAGATGCTAGGGTCATAGGAGTCCCACCTTTTCCTGCAAGTGCACAAGCTGTCCCCAGATCCCTCTCATACTCCAGCCTCATCCAGGGGACAGAGGCTCTGGGGCTCTTTTGTGGGTCACATAGCCCGAGTCAGAAGCTTGGGCAGTGCGTGAATGTGCCAAGTGCCCTCACAGCAGCTAACATGCAGGCAGAGTCAGACCTTCTCAAGCTTTATCAACTCTCGTGAATCTCTTAGGACACCTATAGAGCAGGGAGGGGGTGGTGGAGACGGCTACTAAGGCATGGGCCATTACAAGATTTGCTTACATCTACATGTCTGACTCAAACCCCAGGCCTCGGGCACCTCACCCCTTGGAAGCCCTGTGCATTGTGCCTTCAAGCTGCTTCCCTCCTGAACCTCATCTTCAAGGCCCATGTCTTGCATACAGTGTGGTCTCCTCAGTCTATCCTGTGGCCAGTTACTTTGTACAAGTTTCTTTCCAGTTTCTCCATTAGCATGCCTGAGACGTTCCTAGGAGAGGGAAGGATCAGGGATTACCACTCAGTTCCAAGCCCTCCTCCGCAGCCTACAGACGCCTGCTCTTTCTACTGCTCTGTGAGGCCATCCACAGAGTCATGGATGGGTCATCCTATCATTACGTTCCCATGAGACTTTGATCATGTTTCCACAAAACATGTCATCCCGTTTGAAAATAACCTCACGTGTGTTTATTTCCCCTCCCACAGGATGAATTCTTGGAGACCACAGATCTCCTATTGGACGGCGAGACTAGCAGAATTAGAGAAGGGTTCAGCTAAATTCTCGGGTGATTGAGTCATCCACTTGGTATTAACCAAAGCTAGCAATGCCCGGAGTTTGTCTGTAATATCTAGGGCACCTTCACGGAAAGGGAGCTCTCCCATTAAGCAGCATCAAGAGGGGTCTACAAGGCTGTCTTTGCAGAGGGGAGGAGCAAAGGGGGTACTCCTCTCCTTCTTCCATGTCCAAGCATCATCACAGACCGGAAGTGGGTGTCATGAGTCTGGACAACACAGGAGATCTGTCTGAAAGCACAAAGGGAGAGTGGGGTTGGGAACTGTGTCCCAGGTGGGCATCCCTGGGGATACTACAGGCTCCGAACTACATAGGCAGAGGTTTAGTAGGTCCAGGTCAGAGGATACAAAACCGGTTCTGTTGTCTCTACACTGTGCACGGGCAGTCAGTTCTCATGAAGAGGATTCATTTCCCAAAGAGGTTTAACCAGCAGCTGCTGGCAGGAAAGTCCCCTGCATCATTTTCTCTCCTCTGTAACTATTTAGGGTAAGCTGGGCTTGCAGGACTCAGTCTGCTTCTCTGACTGGCATCTAAATCCTCTCACCTCCTCTGTCTCCATGGGCTGGGACCTAAGAAGGGAGCCAGACGGGGGTAGAAAACACCATCCTTTTCATTTGCAGGCCTTTCCTCCCAGAAATTCCCAAATCTCCCAGAAAAAAAAAAAAAAAAGGTAAAGATCAAATATTCAAACTGGGCTTGGCATTTGCCTGTAATGCCAGCATTCAGGAGGTGGAGGCAGGAGGATCAGGAGTTGGAGGCAAGCTTCAGCTACTTATCAAGTTCTATGTAAGACCTTGTCTAAAAACAAAACAAAACAATGATAATAATCCACTAATAAAAAAATCAGATGGTTCACCAAAAACAACAACAAAAAAACCACTTTCACAATTAATATAGAGCACTTCCTTAACTAGCTGTGGGGGATTCCCTACACACAAACACACACACACACACACACACACACAGAGAGAGAGAGACAGAGAGAGAGAGACAGAGAGAGAGACAGACAGACAGAGAGACAGACAGACAGACAGAGAGATTCCTCAGCAGATACCCACTGCTTATCCTAACAGTTTATTTTACCCCTGACATTATACCCTGAGATAATGCCAGATCCCACAAAGTTGAGAGCTCACCCCCATATGGCGGCCTCACCTGAGATGCCAATCACAGGTTTTCACCAACACTTCTGACCACTGACTACAAACCATTATTTCTGGATCTCCTGTTTCTGCCTGATTCATTTGCTAGGGTGTCTCTCTCACAGAACTCACAGACACACATACCTTGCCCGGGGCAGCTGGATGAAGAACTAAATGGAGCAAAGGGAAGGTTGTGGGGTTGGCATCCCCAGTACCCTCTTGGCACCTGGGGACACAGCACACGTTGATGGGACTGTCATGAGTTTTTATACTCCGAGAGGTGGATGACTAGGGCTAGAAGGTCCACCCCTCTAATCTCTTCATCACGAGGTATTTGGGTGATTGGCTCCATCCTAGCTAGGGCTCCACCCTAAGCATTTCATTAGTGAAGACTCATGTGTAACCGAAGCAGCTCATTCAACGGTGTGTGAGCTTATTCTATAGTGAGACCAGCCCTAAACACTATGGATTTGGCAGGTTCCCAAAGCACAGAGTGACCACCCAAAGTTACAAACACAACTGGAGACCAGGTACCCTCAGGAATGGGCAGTCTGTCATCATCCCCTGGGAAGCGACTAGGAGGTACAGACACACTCAGGATGACCGCTGACCCCACAATGCACTTGGGTTTGGCCTTCCACTTGGCTCCTTGCTCTGGACTTGGACTCTGGATATCCCTGCCTGCTCCTTGTCTCTCCCATCTTCTCTTTAACGTCAGGACTCCTTGTCCTGGCACCCAGCTGGCCTCTCTCATTCCTCCTCATCTAGTCCGCTCTACCTTAGCCAGAGCCTTCCAATCTCCCTCTCTAAGCAAAACACTGATTGCCCAACTAGTACACCTGGGAGTGTGGTCTCTGACACCCACCCCCCACAAGCTCTTTCCTTCCCTTCCCACGATGCTCACTGGCACCTGGTGGCTCCTGCCTGCTGCCTGAAAAGCTGGACAGCTGCTGAGCTTTCTAATTAGCCGCCTGGCTGCCGTCCCAGAGCTAGGCATGTGTTACAGTAAAGCATCTCCTTACCCCCACTTCGTCCATAATCCCCCCCCCATGCAGATCCCATCAGGTCACAGTCAAGAAGCCCCATCACATAACACTGGTAAACCACCTCCTGTCAGCCATAAGAGAAAAAATAGCGACCTTACAACCCCACAGAGTGACCAGGAATTAGTCCGTCCCCACTCCCTGTTCGAGACCAGCCTGGTCTACAAATCGAGTTCCAGGACAGCCAGGGCTGTTACACACAGAAACCCTGTCTCAAAAACAAAAACAAAAAAACAACAAAAACAAAAACACCACAGCTAGACTGGCCTAGCAGTGTGGTGCCACGCCCTGCTTCCATAACTAAGTCACCCCAGAGATTTCTACCCAAGAAGTTCTATTATTCAAGTTCACTGTAGGCCAGGCACTGTATGCGGTGTGAATAAGACAATGCTCTTGCCCCCTCACCCCACAGACAATTCCCACCCCTTGTTGCAAAGTATCCAGTGTGCTGTACCGTGCCAGTTCAGGCAGGCAAAACCCCTGCCTGCTAAGCAGAGGTTCACCAGCCAGAAATGCCCCTTGTCGGCAGGCACTGGTTCCTTATCAGCCACAATATATCAACAGGTTTAACACGTGAAGACAAAATGAAATGCTTTGACTGATGACCTAAACTTCCATGTGATCAGAAGAATTTAAGTAGCCTTATCAAGCCCCCCAATCCTACACACACACACACACACACACACACACACACACACACACACACACACCAAGACAGGGTTTCTCTGTGTAGTCTGGGCTGTACTCAAACTTGCTTTGTAGACCAGGCTAACCTCAAACTCATTGAGACCTACCTCCCTCTGCCTCCCAAGTGCTGGAATTAAAGGTGTGAGCCACCACCACCTGGCTGTTGAATGTTCCTTTTTATCCAAGTTAATATGAGCTTTCTGTCACTGTCAATCAAGAAAATCCTCATACAGGCATGAGGATCACACATCCATGTGTCCATCTATACAATCAAGAAAATCCTCAGACAGACATGAGGATCACACCTCCGCATGTCCACCTACACTGCTCCAACAGCGGTGGCTCTACTCCTTGGGACAGAAAGGGAAACATGGAGAATGGGAGAGAGGTCAGACTTCAAACATGGTGAGTCAGTTTGAATAGAACAGCTATCACTTCAGACATTGCAAATCTCCCTTCTGGTCATCGTCTAGACTTCGGTTGGTAGAGGGGAAAATTTAGCTTCCCTTTGCCAGCAACCTAGCAAACCTTGACCATCCCCTGGAGACAGCACTCATGGGGACCAGAGATGAGGCATAAGCCAAGAACAGGTAATGCACAAATTCATTTTTTTTTCTGAAAATTCCAAAAATATACTGTCTGATTGGATAGTCACTGCACACAGGAGATTAAGTGTTAATAAGTAAAAGTGAACGAAATTGAAAAATTAAGCTCTCAGATGAACTAGGTACAGTGCAAGTATTCAAAGCTATATGTGGCCCTGGTCTGCCATATTGGACAGCAGATATGGAATATTTCAGATGTCACTGGAAATGTCACTGGATAGCACTACTCTAGATCTTCTAACATTGAGTTCCATTCCCTTGGTTCCGAGATTCTTGACCTACTGAACAGATACCTGCATTCTCTCACCAAGTCAGAAACAGGTCTAGGTGGCCAAAGCTACCATTTGAAATGAAGGGAAGGTTAACCTTTCATAAAAGTCACCATTTACTGTCTGGAGAGAGACTTCTTTTTGTCTGGTTTTTTTTTTTTTTTTTATTTTTTTGACAGTTTTTTTCCCTGTGTAGTCTTGGCTGTCCTGGAACTCACTCTGTAGGTTGGCCTTGAACTCACAGAGGTCCACCTGCCTCTGCCTCCTGAGTGCTGGACTAAAGGTATGCACTACCACCGCCCAGCTCTGAAGAGTGATTTCTCTTCAAGAGACCAGAAGACAGTCATGGCTATTGATGAATGAGGCCAGGCCTTGGGTCTCTGCCTATATCTCAGACTACAGGTACTCTCTTGAGTGTTAAAAAACATTTATTGCTGCTCTTCCATGCCAGACAGTGTCCAACAGACCATCTCATCTGACTCTACACAAGTCTATGAGACATGCATAGACCCCAATTGATTTGAGAGGATGAAGCTCAAAGAGGTTAAAAGATTTGCTTAAGTCTACAGCTAAAACCTTGGAGGGCAGAAGTCTCTACTGGTACCTACCCCACACTCACACACATACACATCACTCATGGAAGAGCGAGATCTAAGGGGAAGGCCTAGGAGGACTTGGTTTGCCTATAGCAATGTGCCATTTATAATTAACAACAGTTCCTCATGGAAGACAAATCTCATATGAGCTACTGGAGATCACCTATAGGACCAGAAGAGCACCTCCCAAAGATCTGCCAAGAAGGCTTGAAAGGCACCATACCATAACCACAGGAAGGCCGCAGCATGGAAGATAAATCTGTGATGGTGATAGCGGTCAGAAGACAGGGCATATGACATTTCTCTGGGTTAAAGAGGAAAAGGCCGTGATACAAATTTATTTTAGGCAGCTCCCTGGCCCACAGGTCCCTTATCTTTGCATTCCCAAGTTCTAGACAGCACTGGCACAGAGTATCCATCTGCCAACCTGGAGGGAAGGCAGGTGTGTGTCCTCCAAGAAGGAGGAACTTGGGCCAAAAGCAGCCTGAAGGGCAGGTATTCTGGGGTGACGGGCAGGGACAGAAGACTGATGGTTCCTCTGTGGAACCTTGAATGCTTTCCACCTGATTCCATCTGGCCCATGTCCTTTAAGTGACGGCACGCAGGAAAGGTCGTCAGACACGTGGCGAAGCGAGACACCAGCCACCTCAGGCACCTTCATCAAGAGCCGTGAGCTCAGCAATCCCGGCCCCTCCCTCGGCCTCTTGCTGGACAGCTCCATCTACTGAGCAAGCGCCCAGCCTTGCAACACGCTCAAATTATGACTCCAAACAGCAGTTAGGCAAGAGTAATTAAAGGCAATGTTATCTCAGTCAGCCTCTCATTAGCCATATAATTAGACTGCTGAAAATAATTAACATTCCTTTTGACAAAGGAAACAGAGGACCTATTACATTCATTAAGGCAGCCTCAAGCCAGCCCGAGGAGGCTGAAAAATAGAACTCATCACCTCGTCCTGCCCATGGCACAGCAGCGTTGGGTGACTCAGACCGAGTGGCAAGTCCTGCCCTGGGCCAGGCTGCTGGGTGAGTGGATGTTTGTGACACTGTATACCTCCATGTGTCTGTTACAGATAATAACAACGCACATGTGCACAGGGAGAAAGCAACCAGGGGGAGGGCTGGAGGCCAAGGGTATGCATCTACCCCCTCATGGCCCTGGGCACGACAGAAAAGACATTTTTTAAGGAACAGTTAAGCCAGTAAAGCACCAGAAAACAAGAAGGAATCACAAGGACTTCCTGAAGACGGAAGGCAGGCGAGAATACGTTGAGGAGAGCCGCCCCCTCCCAGTAAAACAATGAAATAACAATAACGATAGCTGACATTCAAAAGCGCATGTGAGGGCATCGTTCCAAGCATTTGCCGTGTATTATCTCACTCAGCACTTACAAAAGTCCTGTGAGTTAGAGACGATTATTGTCTCTCCTATATACAAAGAGACCCAGAGTCTCTAGAGGAAACTTCCTCCAGATGTTAGGGCTATGATGGTACCACACGTGAGCGTGGCTACAGAGGGGCACTTTCCAGGGTCCATATTTAAAGTGAGCACATGTGGGACACTTGAGTGGAGGAGCAGAGATGGACACTGGGGTAGAGAGGCCAGGAGACATCTAGACCACGACGCTACCTCGCAGGCGTATCCTATCCTCCTGGAAATAACACGGCACAGTGGTGGCTGGCACCAGTGCTCAGAACTGATGCTCCCAGAGAAGCGACCAGAAAACCTGAAAGAAATGGACACACAGTATTCACGCAAAAATGAGCCAGCGAAGACAACAGGATGAAATGATTGAAAATATGATAGCTAAGAGTCGGTTCTCTTCTCCACCATGTGCTCCTTGGAATTGAACTCAGGTCCTCAAGGCTTGGTAGCAAGTGCCTCTACCCACTGAGCCATTTAGCTGGCCCCAGAAGCTACTTTTTAGAATAGCTAGCATGATACAAGTACTTAATAGGATTTTGCTGAACAAATCGAAAGCTTTAGGTCCTGTCTTACCATAACTGGCTGTCCCTTCGACATATATTCTAGCCTCTCGGGTCTCTGCTCAGAATTCCCACCCCTCACTCCATCTGGAATGTCCCTGTCTCTTGTCCATTTTCACCTACTTGTCCTTCCCTGCACACTCAAAGATTACTATCTCAAACAAAAAGAAAAAAAAATCACTCTCTGTGGAAAGAGTCCACCACAGTCCAGCCCCTAAACTCCTAAGGTCTCCTAATTCTCCAGGGTCCCAGGACAGCGCTGGTTGAACTGTGCAGTGAGCTCACAATATTGACAATTCCCAGGCCTCTTACCTTTCAGTAGGTCCAAGTCTTTGTCTTGGTAGGCAGCAGAGAGCTAAGGAGAGGGCTCCGGGGCTCCTTTAATATCCCCCTGTGTGCAATAAAGCTGAGTAACATCTGCGTGAGGGACAAATCAGCTTCTACTGATGGGAGAAGGATGAGGAAAACAGGTGTGGAGAAGCCGTGACTCAGTGGGTCCAGGCTCAGCACAGTCAGGCTCTTTTTGAACTCTGACCCATTGGGCTAATCAGAGATACCTGTGACCCAGTGGGCTAATCAGAAAGACCCGTAGACACATGCTGGCTGGTTGGGGATCCAAGGGGAACAGATGTGAGAACAAGCCAGGGAGAAGGAAGAGCAAGAGACAGCCTCTCCAGACACAAGAACTCCACCCTGGGATGCCAGTCATCTGCCAAAGTGTCCCTGGAGAGCGGTTCTCCCCTCCCCTCCCCTCCCCTTGCTTCTCCTTCATTCTCTTCCTTCCTCTTCCTGGGATCAGGTAGTCTGCATTCTAAAGCCGGAAGACGGGGTTAAACTCTTGGGGCTTTCCCTATGTGTAATCAATGTATTTTGACACCTGTTTGGTTCATCCACCCCTAAAAGTGAGTCAGGCTACTGGTTAAAACCAGAGCTTTTGAGGTTTCAAAACGTGCTAGTCTAATCACACTTGCCTCTAGGCCGTGTTTCTCCCTTTGGAGGTCTCACTTGGGCTTTCTAGAGTGACGGTCCATTTCCAACACCCTCTACCATCCCCTCCACCGAATTCTTAAATAACCCGCCCGCCCACCGCAGGTACCATCCCCTCCTCAGGTTCACTGCCTAGCTCTGTGTGGGCCACTTTAAATAACGCACAGCCAGGTGGTGGAGTCTTTACAGGGGTTCATGGGAGTGCAGCAGGAGATGGAGCAAACTGCCCACTGCACAGATGCATTTACCGAGCGATGCAGAAATCCTTAGGTGCATCTCAAATGTGCAGATCGCTGGATGATGAACAGGCTGAGCAGGAATGCTGGGGGCACAACAGGGAAGCTGGCTGTTTGTGTTTTTGTTTGTGTATGTTACGAGTGCTGTGTCTGCATGGATGCCTGCGTGCCAGAAGAGGACATCATATCCCGTTATAGATGGTTGCTGGGAGTTGAACTCAGGACCTCTGGGAGAGCAGCCAGTGCTCTTAACCACTGAGCCATCTCTCCAGTTTTAAAAACTGGCCGTTTTTAAAACAAAATTTTAGAGGGCTGAGGGTGTGTGGTGGCCCACAGAGGCTGTCTAATGAGACCTGACTCAGGGTCAGAGAATCGGAGCTTGCTTTACCCAGCAGGGCTGCATAATAGGATGATTTGGTCAGGGGCATGTTCACCAGGGTCAACATTTGGCTGTACGGTGTGCTTTGATCTTGCAAGGGGGAGGTCTTTTGCCTCTCCCCTTGGCATATTATAAAAAGCCCTTTTGAATAAAGCTCTGGGCGACTGGGTATTGACCCAGGACCCTCCCAAAGCTATCCTGTGTCTCTTTCTATCTTTCTACCTAATATTTCCTCAGTCCTCTCCCCTCTACCCAAGAACCTTCGAAAGGTGGTTCCACAGATTCCCACGAGGGTGCAATATATCAAACCCTAGAAAACCAAAAATGTGTTCCCTTATTACAGTGCTTTTCACTGTAATAACGGGATCTTTTAAGTTCATCTTATTATCCATGCATTCATCAGCATATTCACTAAACAACCGCTCAGTACCTATTTGTTCCACCAGGTATGTATATGCAAAGACCATGGACTCAGAGGTTCTAGCCCAGGCCAAATGTCTTGACACTTTATCAGGAACACTCATACATGCTTAAGACACCAGAGAAAATTATTTAATGAATGGGATTGGGGGTGGGCTCAGTGGCAGAACATCTGTCCAGTGTGTTTGACGCCCAATTTTCATCTCCAGCATAACAAGAGACCAGATATCCATTCTGAAGGCCTCCAAAAATCTTAATCCAGCCTAGTAGTGAAATTAGGAATTGTGATCCCAAATGCTAATGAGGACTGAGCAACCAACACACGCTTGTTAAGACTATTAAGAACCCCAACCCATGTTAGTGCAGAGCCATAATGAAAGATGACGGACAGGACTTAGGAGTGATTAGCTAGGGGGAATTGAAGATGTCACCCCGACTTCTGCCCCTGGGGATCCAGGGAGAGGCGCAGCTCTGGGGACCCACAGTAGCTGTGTTTCAGATGCTCTTTGTGCTGGAGACGCCAATAGGGGAGCCAGCTCAAGGCTGGACATGGCCTTGGGACCTGAACAGGATGGAGCACAGCAGAGGAGGAGCATGCTGGGGAGGAGGGGGACATCTGAGGCTAGCAGAGGATGAGGCCCTGGGAAGGAGCCAGAGGAAGACACAGGAAAGCAGGAGCATACTCAAGAAAAGGACACTGGGACCCCGGGGAGGTGGAGGCAGGAGACTGCCAGAGGAAGAAGGCAAGTTGTCTAGGGGATGACAAAAAACTTAGCAAAGACTGGTGACTGTTTAGAAAGGGATGGCTGTGAAAATGGCCGCTGGACCGGCCCAGGGATGTGCAGAGGACTTGTGGAAATCAGCTCATGAAGGAAAGGCTGCTCAGGTAGACAAGAGAAGGTGCCCCCCTTCTTCCTTCTCTCCTCTCCCTTCTTCTGTCCCCATCTCCCCTCCCCTTTCTCCTCCCTTCCTTTTCTCCCCTTCCCCTCCCTTTGAAGATAAGAGAAGTCCAGGGTGTTTGAGTATTAGAAAGAAATCACAGTGAGGGAGAGTCCATGAATGGGGTCTGCCTTGTGGGGCTCACACAGATGTCCTAGACTGGCCTGAGCATCTATAAAGAAAGCATAGCAAGCTTTTTTTTTTTTTTTGGTTTTTCGAGACAGGGTTTCTCTGTGTAGTTTTGCGCCTTTCCTGGAGCTCACTTGGTAGCCCAGGCTGGCCTCGAACTCACAGAGATCCGCCTGCCTCTGCCTCCCGAGTGCTGGGATTAAAGGCGTGCGCCACCACCGCCCGGCAAGCTTTAATCCCAGAGTAGGCAGGACACATGTGTCACTTTATTTTTTATCTTAATTCATTATTATTAATATTGTTGTTGTTAGTAGTAATAGTAATAGTAGTAGTGGTAGTAGTAGCAGTAGTACTGGAGATAAACCTAGGCCTTCTCACAGGCTAAGCAGGTACTTACCACTCTGTCTTTTGCACATGCATATTGCTTAAATCTTCCTGACGGAGAAGACACCCAGACCTATAGAATTAAGTGTAACCTATGTAAGGTCATACAAATACTGTGATACTGTATGCTAAACCTAGAACCCAAGCAGCCACTACCTGGTCCTTGGCTCTTCCTCCCCAGGAAGGAGGGTTAGAGGACATGGATCAACACCACAGTAGGTGCTACAGGTTCTGAGAAGTGGGAACCCATTTGCCAAGATTCTGCAATTCCTACGCGACTTTAGAGTGTTCTAAGGAAGAAAACACTCTAAATTATGATTATAATTATATTTGTTTTGAGGTGTTGGAAATTGAACCCAGGGCTGCCTTATGCTAGGCAAGCAAAAGCCCTTGAGACAGATTCCCAGTCCCTTTTGCATGGGTTTTTGTTCTTTTATTTTGGTTTGGCTGACACAGAGTCTCAGTATGTATCCCAGGCTGGCCTCCAATAAAAACCCTCTTGCTAACAGCCTATTAAGTGCTGGGACCACTGGCGCATGCCACCACACCCAACCATAGTGTGGCTTTGCTGAATGCTGCATTGGCCAGGAATGCCACTAACATGTAAATTGAAAGGACGTCCTACTTTATATTCTTTGGAACACTACCAAGAAATGTTCATCATCTTGGAGAATGACATCAGTCCGCAGTAGCACCTTTCCGGGTATGCTGAGTCACCCGCAACACACACCTGTATCTCATGTCTGATCATCCCATTATCAGTGGCTACTTGTAAAGATTTCAGCCTCTGAGTTCCAGGTGATTACGTCAAAGCAATTGCACACTAAATATAATGATATTACAGGACAATTCATTTCTTCCTTTATTTCTCTTTAAGATTAGAGTTGACTTTTTATACTGACTTTAAAAACTTAATGTAGAGGCAGGACGTACAGTTGCACCTGCCTGTAATCTCAGCACTTGGGAGGCAGGAAAAAGCTAGAGATGTGAGAGAATTTGAGGTCAGCCTGGGCAACAGTTCAAGGCTAGCCTGAGCTGATCAAGACTATCTCTTAAAAACAAAACAAAACCCCCAAAGGCCTGGTGTGGTGGCTCATGCCTGTAATCCTAGATACTTGGGAGACTGAGGCAGGAAGGATACAAGTTTAAGACTTTCCTGGGCTACAAAGTGCATTTAAGGCAAGCCTGGGCAACTCAGTGAGACCCTGCTTTAAAAGAAATATACAAAAGGTCTTGGGCTATGACTCAGTGGTAAAGTACTGGGACAAGCTCCAGTACCCCCTCCCCCACATGGGGAGGGAGGGAGAGAGAGAGAGAGAACCAATAATAATGAACAAGGGCTGGGGCTGTAAGTCAGTGGTTACACCAGCTTTTCATGTATAGCCCTGAGTTTGATCTCACTGAGAAAATAGACAAAAGTTTATGTATATATAGGTAGGTGTCAGTGTCTGTGAATTTTTTTATTTAAGATTTTTTTTATTCATTTTACATACCAACCACAGATTCCCCCTCTCATCCCTCTTCCCAGTCCCCCCCAGCCTCCCCCCTCACCTCCCAGTGTCTGTGAATTTTATTCAGATTATGTGAAGTTTATTCAGAGTAATTCAGAGGCACTACAAATTAGCTGACTAAAAGGGTGTATCATTGTAGGCTGTGTCTTTAAAAGTAAAGGGAACTGAAATGCCAGGGGTACAAGAAGGTGGACAGCATTAGGGTCGATTCAAGTGATTCAACTGCCCCTCAGAGGAAAGATGCTGCTCTTTCCCTGATACAGCCTGGAGCTCCCAAATGATCAATATATGGATGATATGGCCAGTCTTCCATTGAGCACCTTTGGGAAATGTCATTTATCTAACTAATTCAAGTTACGCTGCATCTCAGCGTTTTCCAGCTCAGTGTAACAATAGAAATCTCACAAGTGCTCTGGAGAGGGCAGGGAGATGACAGATGTTCAGTATCCAGAGGCAGAGATGTGCTTAGAGGAAGTCCAAAAAACAGGTGCCAAGCTGAGTCTGTGGATATCTTCATGTCTTAATGGACAAGAAGATGAGTACACGGTATGCAAGAGGGTGCTTAGGGATATTTATGGAAAATGCCATACCGTAAGGAATTGTGGACAGCAATAAGGACAGAGAAGGGGGCAGCCCAGAGAGCTCCCGATGGGTTAAAATGGCAGAGCTAGAAATGCTTACAGCTCAGCCTCTAGAGAGGGGCAGATCAATTAATAGTCAGGGGACGTGGCCAGACCTTCCACAGGCCTAGCCATCAGGTCTCAACAGGGACAAGTCCAAGGGTATGTGCCCTGTGAGTGAGAGAGGATAGACTCTCATAACCCGAGGGATATGTGGGGGCCACGTGGAAAGGAGAGGAAAGGGCCTGCCTTATGGAAGGTCGGAAACAGGGCTTATGGCCGGTCAATGTGTAACTTTGCATCCTAATTCCTCCCAGTTTCCTAGCAGAAAGAAGACAGACAAGAGGCGGAGGAGAAAGGGGACACAATGATATCTTACATTCTATCATTTTTGCAAATCTGTGTTGGTTTTGTGTTTCCCATGAGCGTTTGAATCTCCTTTTTAATTTTCAGATGTGTGATCAAGCAGGAGAGGTAGCTTATGCTTGTAGTTCCCAGTACTTGGGAGGATGAGGAAGGCAATCACAGCACCATGGGTTCTAGGCCAGCCTAGACTACCCAGTGAGACCTTATCTCAAACAGCTAATCTAAGCAAATGAATAACAAAATGCCCAGTCAACACAACTGTAGTGATCAATAAGCAAACTGTTCATGTGAGCTAATGTGCCAAGCAGGGAACAGGGCATAGCCTCTAGCAGGTGTGCCCCATTTCATCTTGGAGCCACAGCCTTAGAGGCCTTAGAGTCATTCAGAAACCAACCTGTAGGTCAGGACCAGGAAGGCACTGGCAGCTAAGTGCTGTAGTGCTCGGTGGTAATCACAACACTCAGGAGGTTGAGGCAGGAAGGTTTCAAGTTCAAGGCCAGCTGGAGCTACATAGCAAACCTCAGCTCAAAAATGAACTAATACCACTTGCTTAAAGTCCAAAATTTAAAGCAACTTAGGAAAGAAGGTGTGTTTGTGTGTGTGTGTGTGTGTGTGTGTGTGTGTGTGTGTGTGTGTATGTGTGTGTGTGTGTGCGCGCGCGTGCAAGGTGAGCCACCTAAGATGTGTGCTGGGATCTGAATCTGGTAAACCATTTCTCTAGCTACCATAAATAGTACTTTAATGCAACATTTTAAAAACCCAGTAAACCATGGGCAATGGAAGCAGCTTCAAGGGACCCAGGGCTGGGATTCAGGAGAAGTCAATGAAGCAGAGACTTCTCTGAAGTTCTGTAACATTTGAAGAGTTCAAGGACCTGCCCCACCGTCAGAACCAACAGCAGCTCTGCTGGGAAACAAAATATCCCACAGCCTTGGAAGTCAGAACATTCTAGATTTTTGAAAAAGAAGTTCTGAGCACATATTGTAAATGGCACAATGCCCATGGCAGGGGTTAGGGAATCTTCCTTTAGATAAACATACTAACATCCTTGCCGTGACAGCTATGAACACGCACACTCTGCTGGGAGAGCAGCTAGCCATCGATGACTTTCTTAGTCCAGGTCAGGTCCTACTATCATAGTTAACTCCCAGTTTAGGAATGTCCACATTTCATTGTCATTAAAGAGACCTGTGGCACTATGAGAATTAATTAGGTCTCTGAAAGGGGAAAGGCAGCGGACCAGACCTGGAGTGTTTGTTTTAAATTCACTCTGAAAAGTGAATAAATCCATGGAGCCCTCACCTAAAACCATGATCACCTGGAGAATGTGATCTCTAAAAATCTGTCAAGTCTAGAACAGACAATGCAGGGATTATTTTCCCAACTAATACTATACGTATCTTCTGCATGTGAACCTTGTGCAGAGTCTCGAACCCTCAGGATCCTAAAGGTTAATAGAAAATTAAAAGGTTAAATAAGATGCGGCGGCTCCCAACCACCTGTAACTCCAGTTCCAGAGGCTTCAACACCCTCTTCTGACCTCCACAGGCTCCATCTATGTAGTGCACACACATACATTCGGGCAGACACAAATACACCATTTTTAAAAGGTAAATAAAATCATAGGTCAAGGGACCTAGTCCACACCCACAGCTTAAAGGTGATGGAGCAAAGGTGTAGAGAAGCCAGGGCTTTGCATAGGTTGGTGATAGGCAACTGGTGGCACAGAGAGATGAGAAGCTATGGTTGCCAACTTCCTGTTCACTGCCCTTGGCATAAAAGCATGCAATAACAGCAACTTCGCAACGAAAAGACCAGAGAAGTTGAAAGATACAAGCAGAAGTGCTTTGGGCCAAATATACCTCTGCGGCTAAGATGAGTTCTAATGTAGACAGACAGACAGATGAGGACCCTGCAGCGCACACATCTGTGGGAGGCAGTGAGGGCAGGTGCATGACGGGTCATTTAGGCAGGTGGATTCGACTCTGATAAAAGACACAGATGGAGTTGCTGGAATAGGGAAGTGGGGAGAGAAAAAAAAACAATGCGGGGAGAGCCCCAGTGCAGAGTGAGGAACCGACAGGCACCTCCGAAAACAGCATCTGTCAATCACACGTGTGTCATCTTCATGGCCCCGCCCTCACGGGAAGCAGCAGAGCATTGTGGTTTAAAAGTGCACGCTCGGGGGACAGATCTCCTCCATTTAAATCCCAACACCGAAGCCAACTATGTGACCTTAGACAGATTGCTTTAACCTCCCTTTGCCTCATTTACTCATCTGTAAAATAGAGATGGAGAGTGCATGTACACCGTATGAAAACCAACACTTAGCACTAGAGTGGCCCTCTTTGTGTCCAAAGGCGACTGCTCCTAGGAAACACCCACAGGCACCAAAATCTGCAGAAATGCAGATTCCCCTATACAAAATGCGTATAACCTAGGCACATCCTCCACATGTTTTTAAATCACCTCTGGGGTGCTTATATATAATAAATACTACATAAACAGTTGCTGTCTTGTATTGTTTGAAAAATAATGACCAGAAGAGTCTATACATGTTCAGTATAAACACAATATTTTTTTTCTGAATAGTTTTGATCAGTAAGTGGTTGAATCCATAGATGCATAACCTTTGGATATAGAGGGAAGACTATGTAAGAACTCAGTGAATGTTAGTGTTCTCATTAACCTACTGGATCAACTCTGTGTATGTGTGTGTATTCATGTGTGTGCATGTGAGTGTATGTGAGTGTGCATGTATGCAAACACATCTGTGTAGAGGCTGTAGGTTGACATTAGTCTTCCTCCACCTTATTTTTGAGATGGAATCTCTTACTGAGCTTGCCATGCACTGATTCAGGTAGGCGGGTTGACCAGCAAGCTCCAGGGATCCACCGTCTCTGCCTTCCTAGTGCTGGGATCATAGATGTGTGCTGTGGTGTCTCACTTTTACACAGGCTTAGGGATCCAAACTCAGGTCCTCAAGCTTGCATGGCAAACACTTTACCAATGGGGTCATCTCCCTAACCTCAAATACATGATCCTTTTTCCTGCTTCAGCTTCCCGAGTGCTGAGTACATACTACCACACCCAACCGGACAGTTATGGTTTCATTGTTGTTGTTGTTGTCTATTTGCTTTTTGGTTGTTTGAGACAGAGTTTCTCTGTGTAGCCCTGCCCATCCTGGAACTTGCTCTGTAGACCAGGCTGGCCTTGAACTCAAAGATTTTCCTGCCTCTACGTCCTGAGTGCTGGGATTAAAGGTGTGTACCACCACCGCCGCCCAGAATATTTTTTTAATTATATGTATGTGTATGTGCCTGTGTGTGGGTATATGTGAATGAGTTACAGTGCTCATGGAGGTCAGAAGCATCAGATCCCCGGGAGCTGGAATTGTAGGTAGCTGTTGAGAACAGAGCTTGGGTCCTCTAGAGGAGCAGTGTGCTCCCTTAACTACTGAGTCATCTCTCCAGCCCTGACAGTTATGGTTTTAAAGAAACACACATAACGAGATGTTAAGTCAGAAATATTAACTAAGACACTAAGATACAAAAGGTTTGGTGTTCTCCAGTGTGACACCAGTCAAGGATGAACGTTTAAAAAAAAAAATGTGTGCAGGCTCCTCCCTCACACCAAGGGTACAAACTGTCAGAATAAGCAGACACTGGAGAGCATCTGTGCAGAGGAATGTGGAGGGCGCTGCTCCTGCCTGGGCTATGGCCTCACCCTCCCACCACAGAGAATTTGCTCACTCGGGAAACTTGGTGTCTGTTCCCTGCAAGTGAGAAGACAGGGTAGGGATATGCAGATGGTGGGCCAGATTGGCCATCAGCTGCTGGAAGATGGAGGGACTGCTGAGCCGGGAGTGAGCCTGTACTCCAGGTCCACTGCTCCAAAGGACAGAGGACTGGTTTCTAGGACTAACATGAGTGGGTGAGTACAGGTCTGGTCCAGAGGGCCTGTTGGAACAGACTCAAGAGACTTAGTGGAAAGAGACTGGAGGTGAATCACTGGCTTTGGGGACCCCAAGGCCAGAGCAACAATGTGGAATGAAGGATAATTGGCTCTTTTTTATTTGTTTGTTTTGAGACAAGGTATCACTTTCTAGCCCAGGCTATCCTGGAACTCACTATGCAGCCTTCACTGGTCTTGAACTTTTGGTAAAACCTCTTGATTCAACCTCCCTGATGCTGGGATCATAAGCGTGAGTCACCATGTCCAGTGATAAATTTTCCATTGTGAATATCTCAGCAGCTGGGCAAAGAGCGCTCTCTGAGAAACCCATGAGCCTGGGCACAAGAGCAAGAATCAGCATTAAATACATGCTGGGCCCAGGAAACAATAGTGCTGGTCACTGAACACCTCCCTGTCCTTTGCAGCTGAGTGACAAAGACATGGAGGTACTGAATTGAGGCGAGGTGTGTGACTCAAAGTGACCGCAGGACCTTCGACTGCCTACAAATAACCAGAAACTTAGAAAGCCTGATTGACTGTTCATTCCCGGGCAGGGAAAGAACTAGACTCACGGAGTAAACCTAAAGGCAATCATGGGACACAGAATTACTTCATGGATAGCTATTAGAATGAAATGTTCATCCTTGTAGTTAAAATGGCCTCCCATGGAGCTGGAAGGGTAGCCAAGTGCTTAAGAGCACTGGCTGCTCTTCCAAAGGATCCAGGTTTGAGTTCCAGAATCCCGCATGGCAAGTTAGAACCTTCTGTAACCCTAGTTCTAGGGAGATCCACTGCCCTCTTCTGGCCTTCCTGGGTACTACATACAGGTGGTGCAGAGACATACACGCAGGCCAAACAGTCAGACACTTAATTTAAAATGTTAAAAAAGCCTCTCATACCTTCAGAGGTAGGGTGACCACTATTAGAAATAAATGGCATAGGGAAACGGGAAGCAAACGGGGAAAAGTAGAGGAAGCAGGGACAGAAATGATTGGTTTGGTGGGTTCAGTGGGATCTCACCTCTCCTCCACCTCAAATACAATAAAATAAAAGCAGTGGGCATAAAAGGACAGTGAGAGTGTGGCTAGACCCTTAAATACATGGCCCTGCCCAAAGGAGACTCAGATGGCTCAATTCTGTGAGTGAAGAGGTCAGGCTGAGTTCATGGTTTGGTCTTGCTCCTTCAGGCAGAGACGGGGCAGCCGAAGAGGTGGGGCCTCGCAAACACTGTGTTACCCAGAACGTTTCCAGCCAGGTCCTGAAGTCCTGGAGACTAGGAAGCAGCAGGGGAGGAAGACAGAAGACTCGGCCAAACCCAAATGCAGAATGCGAAGCATACACACACACACACACACACACACACACACACACACACACACACACACACAGAGCTGTAGACAGTCCCTGGAGACTGTCCTGGGACAGTGAGAGGGGACACTTGAGGTGTGAGAGGAGGCAAAGGGGTACTCACTGTGCTGTGGGGAGTAGGGGAGGAAAGGCACACAAACACCACCTTTCTGCTGCCTCAGTAGGACAAAGGGGAATACCAGTCCAGTCACCCCTCCACTAGGAAGTTCTTACTCCTGCTCTGGTCTGTCCCTTAACCTCCAGTATGGCTTCACTCTCCTTCTACTCTGCCCCAGCTGCCCCAGCTCCAACTTCCTTCAGTTGCAGATGAGCTGAGTTCTCCCCCAGAAAGGCCAGAATTACTCCCAGCCCACCGGATCATCCAGCACACTTCCTAGAAGGGAGGTTAGAGACAGCCTCATCGGCATTTCCTATTTTATACACAAGGAAACCAAAAGCCAGAGAATTCACATCCCATGTACAGACTCACCAAACTGAGACCAGAACTTGTCTCCTTGTCCCCACCAGGTGATTGTTGTAGAATATTATTTTAAGATGTGTTACATTTTTTTATTCTGTGGAACATTTGTTTAAGGATGCAAAGAGGTGTTACATTCATTTGTTTAACTCTATGAAGCTGTGTTACTGTGCCTGTCTAAAACACCTGATGGTCTAATAAAGAGCTGAATGGCCAATAGCAAGGCAGGAGAAAGGATAGGTGGGGCTGGCAGGCAGAGAGAATAAATAGAAGGAGAAGTCTGGGAGAAAAAGGAGGAGCCAGAGAGATCAAGGATCAAGGAAAGAAGGGGCCAGCCACCCAGCCACACAGCCAGCCATGGAATAAGAGTGAAAGGAAGACATACAGAAATAAGAAAGGAGAAAGTCTAGGTGATGGGATCATTTTAAGTTAAGAAAAGCTGGCAAGAAATAAGCCAAGCTAAAGCAAGGCATTTATAATTAAGAATAAGCTTCTGTGTGTGATTTATTTGGGAGCTGGGTGGTGGGCCCCCCAAAAGAGCATAAACAACCAACAACACGTGATTCTATCAAATAGCATTTCAACAACTGAAATATGGTCAGCCTATCTCTCCCAGGCCACCTCCATAGCCCTCATTCCTCTCCATAATCACCCCCAAATGATATGAGACATAAAGTCAAATTGTCTACGAATGAGGACAGTTACCACTGAAGTAGCTGGTTATCTCTAAATCCTTTCTCAGAATAAGGTAGCCTGATGGATATAGGGTAATCTGGTATAATGTATGGATACAAAGTAAACTGATTTTTTTTTCAATGCTGGGGATTGAATCCCTAGTCTAATGTTTTCTGTACTTTGCAAAGTATATCTGAGATTCAAGTCATAACCGAATTCCCCAGATAGATAGTGATGGACAAGGGAGGAGCTTGGTGGGCAAAGCCTAGAGTCAAGAATTTGCTAAGATGAGCTGCTATCGCAGGCAAGAGGGCAGCCGAGAGGAAAATGCTGCCCAAGAGCCTGTTAAGCAAGAGGAAAATGTTAGTATCAGAATCCAGCGGGGTTTATGAGATACAGTGCTATGCCGAGCAGAAAGCCTGTTCCCTTTACAGTAACTTCCAGACCATCTGGTCTACTTCTCTACTGCAGGGTACAGACCTCACCCTCTCCTGAACGCTCATGAGGATGCTAGCTCCCATGAATCTGTACTTCCCTCTTCCTCTCGCTGCTGTGTGCTCACACCAGCTCCACTTTCAATCACTCACCAGCCTTTGTTCTACCTCTCCACCCACTCACCGCTCACATGCTGCAGCAGAATCAGGTCTCAGTTCAAGTCCCAGTCCGGACACTTTCCGGCTGTGTGAGAGGTGCAATCACTCTTGAAGAAGCTCAGTCTCCCCCGCTGTAAAATGGGGGATAATCAATAGTAGCTTTCTCACTGACGTGAGAGGAGAGCATATGAAAAGTACTTAGCCCAATGCCTGGCATATAGTAAGTATTCAATACATGGTGACTGCCAACTGTTAATGCTCTGACTGCTGAAGCCAGTTGAAATTCCATTTGTGGGACGGAGTCTCAGAGCACTGAAATGGGTCACCCAAGGTCAACCGAGCAAGTGAGTTGGGGAGTATTCCCAGATTTCCTGATTTTGGAGATGTTTGGCAGTCATTATTTTCTTAGAACAAGGTCATTGTCCAGTGACCCAGAAGCCTAGATGTCTGATGACATCCAACTACCACAGCTGGTGATTTAATAAGCACTCTCACATGCCAGGAACTGTGCAGGCATAGGGAAGTTTGAAGGTGCCTATATTAGGTCAGTATAAGAAGGTCGCCTCATTGCTCTGGGCAAGCAAAAAAAAAAAAAAAAAAAAAGTCCTGCACAATACCAGAGAAAACTCTGGAGTGACTGCTTATGCTGCCCAACGATAGCAATATTTATTGTCCATATTTGTATTATGATGTAGATTAAAGTGTGGCCAATGTCCAGGTTCCTTATCCCCCCCCTTGTGTGTGTGTGTGTGTGTGTGTGTGTGTGTGTGTGTGTGTGTGTGTGTTGGGAACAACAAGAAGGGAGATTCTGGAGACTAAGAACTAGGACGGAGACTAGGACAGACGATGGGGTCGTGCATGTGCTAGAAACCCATCTATGATCCTCCCTGAGGACTAACTCTCATAGTATTGGTGCCATGCAAGCTGCCAAGGGCAAAGAAGCCATCAACAGTCCGACCCCGCTGTAAGGGCTGGGAAGCACAGCAATGACTGGCCTGGCAAGCCGTGCTCAATGGCGTGATAGCTGTACTTCTATCTTGGGGGTAACCAACAGCTACCTAATTGGACTTACAGGCCTGCTTCACAGGAAGGAAGTCATGCCAGGTACCGCAAACGAGCCACTTACTCAACGCTGGAGAGGTCACAGGCTCTAGAGAAGAACCTACCACGGCCAGTTTCCTACACCAGTATGATTTCTAACAGTAATCCAAATGCTGATCCTTCCACCCACAGACAAGTGGAGCGCTCACCCTCAGGAAAAAAAAGCTTATTTTTGCAACAGGTGGAGGCCATTACAGAGATCCACAAGTGTCAATGTAGACAGCAGATGACTGGAGTGGTCCTCATCCCCTACTGAGGATGCATCCTCAACACAAGCCCTAGCTAGACCCAAGGGTCAGAGGAAATCACTGAATCGGGTGTGAACAGATTTTTAAGAATTAGAATACCAGAATGCCTGCTACTAGATAGCATCTTCCAGACACAACAGAGACACTGCACCCACGAAATCTCAACAACATGGTTGCCTATACAAGACCTGCACAATGTCAACACCATTTAACATACCAACATGGGCAAGGGAAATCTCCTAAGGTCCTATCTACAGGCAATCATTGGCTTCTGAGAGATGGAGAATCAGTTTTCTTTAGAGAGGAGCCCCTGGGTTTATCCAAACCTAAGTGGTCAGCCTTAGCCACATCTACAGTGAGCAACACTGCATAGACTCGGTAGGCTATATATGTAACAGTAATAGTTAAAGAAGTCATGAGACAGAATGGAGGCACAGGGGGAGCTGGAAGGGAAGAGGAAGGGAGATGATGTAAATACAGTAATCATGTATAAAATCCTCAAAATTTTTAAATGACGACAAAACAGATTCCCTTGCCGGTGGTCCATAGAACGGCCATACCTAGAAGTCAGGCTTCTTGCTGCACTGACTGAAGCCCTATGTGTACATTTATCTCAAAGCATGAACTGCTTCCTCAGGAGTTCAGAGAAGAACCCTCTCTCTGTGGCCCTTCAATCTCTTGGCTGGCATCTCTAGACCGGGGCTGGTATCAAGGCCCCACTAAAACCTCCTCTGTGAAGATGGACCAGTTCTGAAGCTCATGTGGCAGAGGCACCTCTTAAAAAACAATGAATGGATAGGCCAACTAGAAGTCATTCATCATTCGAGCCCAACTACAAAAGTAGTCAGAAGGGATGACCCGATATGTTCTGAATGTGGAGGGGGGGGCTCTGGAGAGGAGAGGTGTGACAGAAATGTTCTCACCAATTATGCCCCCTTATCAATTAGATCTCCTAACACTACATGGCCAGTGAAATTTTGTATGCTGCCAAGATTCCAGAAGAAAGAACAATTTTAAGAGCCAAGCCCTACCCATGTAGACTGCCATACTATTAATGTCTTTTCTACAACACCAAAATGACAGAGACAAGGTCTCAAAGTCCCCAGGGGCCACCAGAGAAAGAGATGGTGGGGGCTAGAAGTTCAGAAGTGCAAGTGGCAATAACTGTGTTTATTCTTTAGATTGCTAGACTTGACTATGTCCAACCCCATCACAAACTGTCAGCAATAAAAAGGGATGGAAAGTTTCCTTTGAGAACCATTCTTTGAAGGCGCGCCGGGCCAATTAGCACCCTGCAATTTCAACCTCACTAAATTTATAGGTAGGGGAACTGGTGTCAAAATGAACGTTAAGTAGAATCTTTGCGTGGAGACATACAGGAGCCCACTCCTGCAGCCTACTTCGTGTGAGCAAAGAGAAGCAAGCAGGCTTTCCATGTAAGTCTGAAAATGAGCAGGGTCACTCACTTAGCCTCAGTTTTATGGTGGATAAGAATGCCGAGGGAGAAACCATCTTCTTTTCCATAAATGACAGCAGCATGGAGCATCCCAGAGCTTGATCTGAGGCAGGTGTGTTATTTTTCCCAGCCAACGTATCATTATATAACCCTGGTTGGTCTGGAACTCTGTGTGTAGACCAGGCTGGCCTCAAATTCTCCTGCCTTTACTTTCCAAGGGCTGGGGTTACAGGCATTTGCCACTATGCTCAACCCAAATGCACATCTTGAACCAAACCTTCAGGTCCAGAATTCTCTTCATGCATCTTGGAAAAGTATAACCCACGAATCATAAGATAATTGATTCTAAACCTTCTCAAATCCCAAGAACAGAATGTCAGTAGACACAGCCAGTGAATCGAGTGTGACTTAAGAACCATAACCAAAAACGCCGGCTCCTGTCCCTTCCCTCAAACTGGCTTACACTTTACTTTTCGGTAACAAACATTCTGGTTCCTCAGGAGGCCTGGGGGAAGGAGCCAAAAGTATAGCAGTTTTAGATGATCTTAATCCCTTTCCGAAATCCCCCCCCCAGCCGCCGCCGCCCCCGGGGCCAGGTATGAACAAAAGGAGTCGAGAATGTGCCAAGGCTAAAATTATTCACACTTTAAAAGGAATATTCTTGAATTAAAAAACAAAACAAAACCAAAAAAACCCACAAACTCCAAGACACCTTGTTTGCAATTACAGGGTGGACGGGGAGGAGGGGACTAACTAAATGGACACAAATTTGAGAGCAGTCGGGCAGCGGGAGGGTTAGCTATCCTTTTTCTCTCTCAAGGACAGCCAGATCTGATATGGCTGCTGCTAAGCCCAAGCTGCCTCACTTTACTGCCCTGAGCCAGCTCTCTCCCTGTGATACCAGAACCCCTCCCCACGCACGCACGCATGCACACATCAGAGACCCTTCTCAGGGCTCTGAGGGCAACTGTCGATAACGTCCTGGCTTGTCATCTTGTCGGAAAGCTCCAAGATGTCCCATGAGCAGACGCAGACAGAAAAGCCACCCCACTGCCTGTGTGCTAGAGCAACTTTTCTGATAAAAATGACACTTTTAAAACCGACACCGACCTCTCCCTATCGCAAACGCTGTAACTTAGCCCTTCCCTGTAAAATGACACTTTCCCCTTTAGAAACAAGACGCAAATCGGACTCAGAGAAAATAAGCGTAGTGTAAGGCTCACCAACTCTTCTAATATCCTCCGTTCAAGAGCCTCCGGTTCTTAAATCAGTTTATAAATGTAGGAAATCATGTCCCACCACTTTCAAAGAAAGAGTCCAAGGAGCTTCATCTTCTTACCTCCCAGTGTGGGACCTGGGGAACAGTCTGCCCATAGAAAAGCCTTCTTGCACCCTTTCTGTTGGGGAGGTCAGGCCAGCGCCACTGTCCTCAGCTGAGAATCAACAGCTTGGGACAAACCCAACCTGAACTGAGCAACCATCAACCCTGCCTAGCTGGAGGGCGGAGCTCTGCAGAAGTGGGGCTGTCTGTGCCATCTGAGTTCGCCACCTGACCTAACCTTGGCCACTTTAGTTCCAAGACCACAGAGCGAATGCTCAGGGGCACTTACTTTTTTTTTTTCCCCTGCAAACCCTTACAAGTCCTGGAATCCTCCTTGACCCCATCTTGAAGTGGCCGAAGTCAACACTAAATCAACTTGTCATTTCTCTCGGAAGACCAGCGTCCCATTGCCCCTCTGTCTCTGCTTCAGAACACAGAGTCTCAGAACCGGCAAAGAACGCCGCTTCGTCTCAGCCCACCCCTCCCTGTCTCTCAACCTGGTTGTCCTGGCAGACCCACCCCTGGTCCAACCACGTGTGTCATTAACTCACCCACAGAGACGCAGGAGCATCAACCAGAAGTCCAGAGCACCGCCTGTCTCCAGTCAGACCATAGACAGGAAGAAGCAGATGTTGCTCTGCCTTCCAACCAGGTAAATGACCTGAGCTCTTGGAAGGCGGTGCTGCCATAGGACAAGAGCCAATGGTCACATGCAAGTGCTCTGCAAACTGGAGGAACCCGGTTCCTGGAGACAAAGATTGAGGATTGGGATCTTGGCACACTGCCCATTTGTCTTCCAGAGAGAAAGATCCTATACCATTCTTAAGGCAGGTCCACCAGCCCTCTCTCTGACCCTTCTTCCTGGTACGCGGCGGGGAGTGGGGTTGGGGGGACGGCGTGGGGATGGGGTGGTGGTGGAGATTTAGGCTTCCTGGGGACCTCAGTCGGAAGATCGTTTGTTATAGGGGTGCAGAGATAATGGATGAGCAGAGCCCCAAGGTTACACTGGTATGCAGCTTCCAAGTGTCCTCCAGTGAAAGTCTAACCAGTGTCAGAACAGCCTGACACCAAACTCTGTGCCTGAGGCGATCATACATCCACCTCCTGAGAAAGCCCAGGGAAGAAAGGAGAAACGGTGAGCGGTGAGCGGAAGAAGGGAAACCGGTCAGTTTCTGACTGGTCATAGAAAGGGAGAAAAGAAGACACCTGGGAAAGACTCCAATACCTCCCTGGCCTTGCCAGAAACAGGGCTAAATGGCTCCCCATCCCGGCCCCCCATTTGCCGCCAGGAAACAGAGATGATGAATGCAGATGAAGAACTGGCTGGGCACTGACCTAGGCACCCACCTGAAAAAGAATGCCAAAAGTGCAACCCACCATCACCCAGTTCTTTCATGCACACAGAAGAGAAGGCAATAGGGTCCTTTTGACCAGCAAAGTCAGGACCCGAGTCTGTGGTTCCCACTCCCAAGACCTGGCTCTCCAGCTTCCATCCAGTCTGGCGCCCTCCTCTGTCCTTTCCAGAGGGCCTCGGGGTGCACTCCACTGGGTGGGGGGAGGTGTCAACCTTCAGAGGTCTGCGATCCTCCGCGGGATCTCTCACCCTCGCCTCAACCCGGCACCCCTTTGTTTCAGGCAGGGAAAGTTGCCAGTGTTCACCCCTTTCGCCAACACGCCCCCCTGTGCGCCCATCCCCCGCAGGGAATCCAAGCTCAGACACACCATCTAATCTGCGGCTCGCTCTCCAGCCCCAGCAGCCGCTTCGAAACCGAAAGCAAAGAAGAAGCGGGATCCGGCAGTGTCCCTACACGGGGTCGGCCAGGTCTTCCCCATCACCGCCCCATCACCCGCGCCCCCGCGCTCGGCGCTGCCCGCCCCGCTCAGGCACCTCTCTCCGCGGCGGAAAGGCCTCTCTGCGGACATCGCGGGCACCTACCGGTGCGGGGCCGGGGACGAGGGTAGGGCAAGGCAGGGCAGGGCCGGGCGACCGTCTGCCCGACGCAGGTGCGGCCAGGAGCGCGGTCTCTCGGGCTGGCTCCCGCTCCTCCTCCCGCGCCGGGACTCGGGGCGCTCTCCAGCGCCGCCTGCTCCCCGCCCCCACGCCCGGCGCTCGGGCTCCCCCCGCGCCGGGTGACCCGCCAAGCCTCCCCCACGCCGCCCGCCCGCCCGCCCTCCCGCGACTATTCCCGCATCGAGTGTCCGCGGCCGCCGGGGCGGCGCGGGGGCCCGGGGAGCTGCAGCGGCTGCTGCCCCAAGGAACCCAGCCCCAGGCGGCGACGGCGGCACTCACCCATAGTACGGATGCGGCGCAAACTGCACATGCTCGCGTCTGACAGGCGCTCTGCCCCCGGCCCTGTTTAACTCCTTCCGCGCCCGAGTGTCCGCCCGGCCCGCTGCCCCCGCCGACCCAGCCGCCTCCCGCCACCCATCCTCAGCCTCCAGTCCGCCCTGCCAGGACTCCCCCACCTCGCAGCCCAGGTGGCTCAGGTGGCTGCCGTGAAGATTCCTTGGCCCTTCCTGCCCAGGCCACTTCTGCATTCCAGGTGTGGGGTGAGGGTCACCTCCCGATTTGTAGGAGTTGTAAGGAGTCGATTGCACAACATTCACTCTGCTTATCATGGAGGCTCAGGTTGCCAGAGGTCCACGCTTCACACGGTGTTGCACACCCACTGTGTGCCCGTATTATGTTCCTTGCGAGTTAATCATTGAAGCAGCCCAGACCAGGTCGGATTGTTTGGTTTTTAATCCTCATCATCACCATCGTTGTTACTCTTCTCATTTCTAAGATGCAGAAACTGAAGCTTGTGAAAAACTAGAATTTGCCTCAATCAAGGCCTGAACCTCCAAGGTCCACGATTTGGTTCGTAAAGATTAAATGGAATATGTTCTTTCTGAGGTCCTCTTAGGAGGTGCAAAACAACAGATGTCAGGGTAAAATCCCTGGCGATTCGGAATACGGAACGTCAGCTCCGTGAAGTCAAAGTCAGGCCTCCGGAATGAATTTCCCTTCCACACCAACCCTGAGTCCTGGCACTTCAGCCGAGGGGAACCGACAATCTTGAAAGTCTATAATGCCACATGGGGAGGTTTTGTTTTCTTTTTTAGCCAGCTCTGATCTTGAACTCCCCGTCCTCCTAACCTCCACCTGCCCGATGCTAGGATTACAGGTTAACATGGAAGTGGAGGGATGTCCTTTTTCAAAATACCCGAGAGCAGTCTTCCACAATTCTCCCATAGCCTATGAGTGCCTAGGCCTGATCTGAGGGTTTGACGGTTGCTTCTCTAGGCTGAGACTGTAGCTCAGTAGAAGAGCAAGTGTTTAGCCTCCTGGAGGCCTAAGATTCAACTTCCAGTGGGCATTCATTTGTGCGCACGCGTGGGCCTCATACATGCCCCTTCACACACACAAATGAACCCAGAAGGGAGAGGGACACTTAGGGAGAGAGAGGCACAACTGTATTAGTTAGGGTTCTCTAGAGGAACAGAACTGATAGAAAACAAATATGGGATTTATCGGAGTGGTTCACAAGAGCTGTGGTCCAGCTAGTCCAGAAATGGCTTTCTCCCAACAGACAGGTCCGAGAATCCAACAGTTGTTCAGTCCAGGAAGCTGGATGTCTCGCTTGGTCTTCAACATACATTGGAATCCCACAGAAGTAGGTTCCAACAGCAGTGAAGGAATGTCTCAGCAGCAGAGTAGATAAAATTGACAGTGAGAAGCGGGGGCAAACAGGCAAAAAGCAAAAAGCTTCTTTCTTCCATGTCCTTTACATGGGCTGCCATGAGAAGGTATGGCCCAGATTTATTTAGGGAGGGTCTTCTCACCTCAAATGATCCAATCAAGAAAAATCCCTCACAAGTGTGCCAGCTGCTTGAGTTTTTAGTTAACTCTAGATGCTGTTAACTTGACAACCAAGAATATCCATCCCAATGACCAAAGAAAGTGTATCACTCACTGCCTTAAAAAAAAATTATCCAGGCGGTGGTGGGCATAGGCCTTTAATCCCAGCACCTGACAGGCAGAACAAGCAGATCTCTATGGGTTTGAGGCCAGCATGGTCTACAGAGTGAGTTCCAGGACAGCCAAGACTACACAAAGAAACCCTGCCTTGAAAAACAAACAAACAAACAAACAAACAAACAGTTATGCATTTGAGCGTTTGCCTGCATAAATGCATGCCACGTTCGTGCCTAGTGCTCTCGGAGGCCAGAAAAGAACATTGGGACCCCTTGCACTGGGTTACAGGCTGTTGTGAGCCACCATGTGGGTGCTGGGAACCTAACCTGGGTCCTCTGCAAGAGCAACAAATGTTCTTAATTGCAGAGCCAGCTCTCCAGCTCCGTTTACCCCTTTTTTATAATGTGCCGGATAACCAAAGAGGTCTCAGAAGTCCAAGCCAACACAAGGCTTGCCCCACTCAAGACAAGAAGCCAGGCTGCTTTCTACTTTCTGAACCTAATTGGATTCCATGTCTGCTTGATTGCCTGATGAGACCTTAGAGCTTCCATCAGTCTGTGTCCCTAGCCAGGGTATACAAAGATGAACAACATCTCTAAACTGGAGTGGGCAGTGTAGACCAAGGGGCTTTAAGCCCATCACCATACATCCTCTGTTCTTGACATGGACAATCTATTCTTCTGTAAGAAACTGCACTGGGGCTGAGGATGCAGCTCTGTAGTAGAGCATTTGCCTAGAACGTGCAAGGCCCTGGATTCCATCTCATACCATGAAAGAAGCACTGGAGTTCAAGTAGGAATGATAGGCATTATCTTGGGCTCCTCAAACCAGTAGAGGAAGTACATAGCCATGCGATGCCACTGATAAGAACTTTTGACCTTCATTATCCTCTGTGTAGCAGAGACACCATCACCTACCTACCTTACGACTATGATGCAATAATTCAATGACATAATGCATGTGGAGTCCTTAGCATAGAGTAGCCTTCCAATAACAGGAATCGTTTTCTGTTGTGGGTAAGGCAGGGAGAAGGATTACAAGCACTCATGCGGGCTAGACCCTGGACCTTGTCAGAAAGACATAAGACTGCCCCCCTGACAGACCTCAGAAAACCTAGCAGCAAGGTTGAGCTGATGGGAGTGGGTGGGCATCCTCTGCCCCTCTTGCCATGGACCAAAGTCTCCTAGACCTCTCTCTGTGTTTGGCAGCAGCGTGGCTCTCTGCTGGGCTCTGGAGGGCAGCACTGCATAGAGGGAGGTATGAAGAGCTACGGGCAGCATTCTGAATTCCCGGCAACTTAGGTATCAGGTCCAGGAGGCACAGGAGGTACCTAGTGCCAGCAATGTTTTTAAGGGCCCACAAAATGCATTTTTTTTTCCTTTACAAAAATGGATGCAAAAAATAAACTTTGAGGTCAAAGGAAACATTTTCATGTAATATTAATATTTCCATCCTTCGTCTGGAACAAGATGCCAGCGGCAAAAACGCACAGGAAGAGTCAGGAACGGAGACACAGGCTGAGCACCGTGCCATCTTGGGTCACCATTCCCATGGGAGTTTCCTCCTTTCTTTAAAAGGGATCGTTTCCTCTTAACGACAGTTTACACAGCTGACCTCTCCTTGGGCAGGGCAGCTATTTCTTTCTCTCTCTCTCTCTCATTACATAAATGGGGAAATAAAATCTGTGTAACTTTGTCAAGGTTACACTGCCCGTAAGAGGAGAATATGACTCAAATTCGGGTCTCCAAACAACGCCCTAACCAAGGCCTTTTCCACCTGCACCGAGATGAGAAGTCAAATCAGTCATACCCAGGACAGAGCAGTCTGCTGCAGCAGGGAACCTATAAATAGCGTCCACAGCAGTGAGTGGGTCCCCAGGCTTTCCACCCAAAGAGTGAGACCTTCAGGTAGTGTCATGGCAGGGAGCTGGGAGAGTGGCCCCAGATGAAGGTAAGCTCCATAAAATCATGGCTGTATGCCTCAAGTATGCATTAAAGGTAGAGGGGCCCTGAGGGAGACCAAGACCCCACACTCATACAGCCCAAGAATGCCAGTCCCTTTTCCCTCCTTGTCTTCAAAAGCCAATGGAGCAGTGTGGTGGGCCACATAGGCATATATTTTGCACTCACAGTTCTGTCCTGTGTATACACACACACACACACACACACACACACACACACACACACGCACACACACACACACACACCTTGGGTCCAGGGATATGACTGTACTTGCCATGCAAGCCTGAGGACCAGAGTTTGGATCCCCAGACACTCACATAAACATTGGATGGGCATGGGAACTTGCCCAAGAAGTCAAAGACAGAGGATCTTTAAAATAAGCTGGCAGGCAAGACTAGCCATATCAGTAGCTCTAAGTTTGGTTGAAAGACCTTGCCTCAGTGAATGAAGTGGAAGAGAAGGGTTCCTGAAATCCACCTGGGACCTCCGCGTGCATAGGCACACAGGTTTACCCACAAACATGCATGCATACATGCACACCACACGCACACACATAAAAACGGGGGAGGGGTCTTAATTGGAATTTTTACAGCACTGCAGGCCTGGATTTGAATCCAGACTCCACATCCTAGTTGGATGTCTTAAGGCAGCTCATTTCTCTCAGCCTATTTCCTCATCTGCAAAGTGAACAGGGCGACGATACCCACTCTAGGATGTCGTGTGAGTAAGATGATATGTAAAAAGGTGCCTTGTGTGGTGCCAGGCACAAAGTACCTAATAGCACCGATAACACCATGGTGGAAAGTCCCTGCCATAGTCAAAAGTTACCTTTACACCTCCTTTCTACCCCATGATGAAAGAATAAAAATGCCTTACGTGTCTGTGCTGGCTAGTCTTAATGTCAACTTGACACACAGGCTAAAGTTATGTGAAAGGAAGGCATCTCAACTGAGAAAATGCCTCTATAAGATCCAGCTAGCTGTAAGGCCATTTTCTTAATTAGTGATTGGTGAGGGAGGGCTCAGCCCATCGTGGGTGGTGCTATCCCTGGACTGGTATTCCTGGTTCTATAAGAAAGTCTGAGTTAGCCGGGCGTTGGTGGCGCACGCCTTTAATCCCAGCACTCGGGAGGCAGAGGCAGGCGGATCTCTGTGAGTTCGAGGCCAGCCTGGGCTACCAAGTGAGCTCCAGGAAAGGCGCAAAGCTACACAGAAACCCTGTCTCAAAAAAAAAAAAAAAAAAAGAAAGTCTGAGCAAGTCAGAGGAAGCAAGTCAGTAAGCAGCTCTCCTCCACGGCCTCTGCATCAGCTCCTGCCTCCAGGTTCCTGCCCTGCTTATGTTCCTGTCCTGACTTCCTTTACTGATGCACATCACTACGGAAGTGTAATCCAAATAAACCCTTTCCTCCCCAACTTGCTTTTTGGTCTTGGTGTTTCATTGCAGCAATAATAATCCTAACTGAGACAGTATCTATGTAGCCTTAAAAATGTATTGTGCAAACTAAGTTCTTGGGCATATTTTCTGAAGGACATGGGATTTCTGCTCTTCTTATAAAGCAAACCATCCACAAAGGGCTTACTCTCGTCTCCAGCATAAGGGATGTTCTTGGTGACTTTTGAGGGGATTCAGAAAGATTTCTTTATGCCTGTTAGAGAGGACTAGTTCCCTGGGGTTGCCCTTTGACCATGAGTCAGTAAAGATATGGCTCAAGAGAATAATTTCTGTGGAGACTGACCTGTAGCCAGATAAGAAAGAATCTGGGCACAGAAACTAGAGACCAGGAAAGGACCACATGCAGTCTGTTGAAGACGCTGTGATAAGAAAGAAGTGAGGCAGAGCAGAAAGAACACCGTATTCGGATGGGCTTTATGGAAAAACAAGGAGAGAGAGAGAGAGAGAGAGAGAGAGAGAGAGAGAGAGAGAGAGGAGTATATTGCTCTTGGTGAGAGTCAAGGTAACGCGCTGGCATTTAAAAATGGGAATCTGTGCAACACCCCAGGCCCCCAAAAAGGAACTCTTTCTGAGATAGAGTCTTACTCTGTTGCCTAGTCTGGCTTTGAACTCATGACATAACTCTTGCCTCAACTTCCCCCATGCTGAGATTATAGGCATGAGCTACCACTTCCAACTAGCAAACTTTTCTTCAAAAAGGAAAGAAAGGATATCCAAAGAGGCTAAGGACTATGACGCTGTATCATTTAAGATTCTTTGACTAGGGTCTCACATAGGTCAGGTTGGCATGGAGCTTGCTGTGTAGTTGGAGATAACCTTTGAAATTCTGATTTTCTACCTCTACTTCTAGAGTGTTAGGATTACAGATGTATGCCACCATGTGAAGTTTATAGATATCATAAATCTAAAAATAATAAATATTAGGATGATACATAGGTGATCGGGAGGTTCACAGATAGAAGGGATTGTTGATTAAAAAAAAAAAAAAAAAGCTTGCCACAATGACTCGGTGGCAAAGGCCTACCACGAAAGCCTGAGGACCTGAGCTTGATCCCTGGAACCCACGTAAAGCTAAAAGGAGAAAACTAAGTCCACAGAATTGACCTTTGACATCTACATGTATGTCAGCATACATGTCAGTGTGTACACTTCATTTTTAAAAATTTTTATTTGTTTGAGGCAGGGTCTCACTTTGTAGCCCTGCCTGGTTTAGAATTCATCATGTAGACCAGGCTGACATAAGTAAGACTCACAGAGATTCTCCTGCCTCTGCTTTCCAAGTGCTGGGATTAATGGCATGTGCCACCATGTCTGGGTTTACGGTTTTGTTTTGTTTTGTTTTGTTTTAAAGTTTGCAAGAATTCTGATAAGAAGTCAGAGAGAGTGTTCAGTTGGTGAAATGATTGCCTTGCAAACATGAAAAGCTGCGTTTGAGCCGACCTCCTACAGAGAGAGAGAGAAAGAGAGAGAGAGAGAGAGAGAGAGAGAGAAGAGAGAAGAGGAGGGGAGGGGAGGGGAGGGGAGGGGAGGGGAGAGGAGAGGAGAGGAGAAGAGAGGAGAGGAGAGGAGAGGAGAGGAGAGAAAGGAAGAAACAAGCACTGGGCAATGATGTCATGGGTTTATCATCCCTATGCTGGGAAGATGTAGCCAGGTGGATCGATGGGAATCACTGGACAGGCAGCCTAGCCCACTTGATGAGCTCCTGGTCAATGAGTGATATCGCCTCAAAAATAAAATAAAATAAAATAAAATAAAATAAAATGTGAAGTCACTTGTGTGCATGCAGTTCAGACTAGGCCAGTCTGGGGAGTGAAGCCCATGAGAAGTAACTGAGATCTACCTCTTCAAGGCTTCTGCGGCCAGAAACACTAGATTCCAACCTTTTATTGTTTCTCTTCACAGTTTTCCTGTGTTAGGTCAGACACACTTTTCCTCTTGGCCATGGAAAGTCCCAGCAGGGTCCTCCGGAGTATCAGCCATTGTAGGTGAGAGGTGAGCGGTGAGACGGAAGTCGGAAGTCTGTTACCAACATGAAGGGAAAGGCAGCCAGCTAGCTGCTGAGCAGATTCCAGACGGCGAACGTCCTTGAGAAGGCAAGCAAGCAGCTTTATTCCCGAGTTACTCCTGACCTGGTGCCCTCTAAATTAATGCTGTCTTCTTGTTGTTTTCTGACACAGGGTTTCTCTGTGTAGCTCTGGCTGTCCCGGAACTCATGCTGTAGCCCAGGCTGGCCTCGAACTCAGAGACCCGCCAGCCTCTCTCTCCAGAGGGCTGAGATTAAAGGCGAGCGCCACTGCCGCCCGGCAGGCAGTTCGTGTCCGTTTCCTTTCTTTTACCTCTTTCTTTCCTTCCTTCCTCCCCTCCCCATTCCTTCATTTCTACTTTATCTCTGTTTTATTAACTTAATTCTGTAGTTTACTGTATCTTAGTAGCAAAATTACAGGGACGGTACAGAAGACTGACAATAAAAAGAAAACAAAAAACAAAACATGTACTTGAGGGCCGGAGAGATGGCTCAGTGGGCAAAGGCATTTGCCACCAAACTTGATGTTTCCAGCTTGACCCCCGAGACCCACGTAGTAGGAGGAAACAGACTCCTGCCAGTTGTCCTTCAACCTCCATACACACTCAGTGGCAGGAGCACCCATACACACACACACACACACACATACTCACACACACACTCACACTCACACACACACACTCACACACACTCACACACACACACATACACACACATACACACACACATACACACTCACATACACACTCAGTGGCGGGAGCACCCATACACACACACACACACACACACACACACACACACACAGCACATGCACATACAATTTAGAAAATCATGTGCTTGCCTGTAGACAACTCAGAAAGGTACAGTGAACAGATGGAATCTGCTACAAATACCATTTAGTTGCCATCAATAAGAAATTTTATTTTGTTTTTGTTTTTTTTTACAAATCCAAGTACTGGCATTGTCTAGAAAATTGTATCAGGTTTATTTACAATTTTATCAGGTTTATTAAAATTCTGGAACCTTGTTCACAGAAACATTGACTTGCATTAACATTTTTACATCCTGCATTTGTGTTAAACATTTACACAAAAATGAATGAGGGGGAAAAAACTACCAATAGATGATTTCTGTCCCCTATTTTTCCCTTTACAGCCATATACTTAGTTACCTTTTGATTGAAAGTTTAAGAAGAAAACCTAATGTTCATAACTACCAACAACAGGAGGAAAAGGGAAAACTTGTTTTCAGAATGAGGTTTCCCCCCCCCCCCCTCACAACGGACCCAGCCTTAGGGAGGGATGTCTTCTGGTACAGTGGCTACATGTTTGGCTTGGATAGCAGACAGGTTGGTGTCTTCAAAAAGCCTCGCCAGAGAGGTCTCTTTTGCCTTCTGCAAAGCACCGAGGGCTGTGTTCTGGAAGCCCAGATCTGGTTAGACGATTAGAGGGATTTCTCACTCCAGGCCCTGCAGGAAGAGTCTGTGATTCCTAGTTTCTAATTTCTCCCAGCTCCATCATACCAGGCCCATCACGATGACGTTTCTTCACCCCTCCAGTAGAGGGCGCACTCTCATATACGGTTTTTGTAGCCAGTTGCTTCCTGGATGCTTTGTGTGAGCCAATGTATGAGGGGCCCCCTAACTTACCCACGTCTCCTTTGGCTGCGGCTTAGAGAGCTAAAGGTAGCTTGGCACAGTGGTTAGGAACAGAATTCAATTTTATCATTGTTGTTTGGTTTTAAGTGAGAGTCTTGCATAAGTCTAGTCTGACTTCTCCAGAACTCAAGTAATCCTCCTGCCTTGGTGCCTTGAGTACCTAGGATTACGGGTGTGCACAACCACTCTGAGCTCTCCCACAACCCTCTGCACTGGGGATTGAACGTAAGACCTCCCACCCTAGACAAGCATGGAGCCATGGAACTGTACTCCCAGCCTTAAAGTTTACGTTTTGGAAGTGTTTTCTGGTTTACAGCAAAACAGAGCAGACGTTACAGAGGTTTTTCTATATATCCCAAGACAACCCAAGCCTAACACCACCCACAACCACATCTTTCCACCAGGATGGCACATCTACCACAATCTGCCTGTGGTGGTTTGAATAAGAACAGCCCCCATAGGTTCACATATTTAAGTTTCGTTCTCAGTCCGGTGGACTGTTTTAGGAAGGATGAGGAGGCGTGGCTTGATGAAGGAGGTGTGTCACTGGGGGTGGGCTTTGACGTTTAAAAGCCTCTCTCTGCCTCCTGCCTACAGATCAGCATGAAGCTCTCAGCTACCACTTCAGAGCAAGGCCTGCCTGACGCCATGCTTCCCTCCATGATGATCATGGACTCACCTTAAGCTGTAAGCAAGCTCCCAACTAAATGTTTTCTTTGATAGACTGCCTTGATTGTGGTGTCTCTTCACAGCAATAGAACAGTCACTAAGACACTACCTCAGCTCGTTTTTATTACTAAAGTTCATAGTTCACATGAGGGTTCACTTACACATTTCAGGGGTTCAGATAAGTAAGGATGTGTGCCTAGCAGCGTAGCATATGATACAGAATATTTGCACTGCCACAGAAATCCTCTGTGCTTACCTTTGCCGCTAGGCCCCTGGTGACCACGAATCTTTTCATTGCCTCCAAAATCTTGCCTTCTCCATAATTTCATATATTTGGAACCATACTTTATATAGTCTTTTCAAAAAGGCTTCTTCCACTTAGTAATATGTATTTACATCTTCTCCATACTGTCCTATGTTTTGGTAGTACATTTTTTGGCATAGGAATTTAAATATTCCATACCCTAGCTTCATTGTGGCAAGTCTTACTTCATTTATACACCCACAAACTCCCCCTATATAGTTTTTAAAGTAAATATTAGGTATTACACATCATTCCTGATACTGTATTTTTAAACACTAGATAATATTCTATTGCCAGTGTATACACAGTTTGCTTATCCACTCTCCTACTAAAAGGACATCCTTGTGGTTTCCACCTTTTGGTTATTAGGAACAAGGTTATTAGGGCTGGGGCTGTAGGCATGTGCTTCAAATGAGCAAGCCTAATCTGCAACACTGTGACGACAATCTGAGTGTGGTGGTACAGGTCCCAGGACTCCAGAAGGAAAACGGGGGGTGGGGGGGTCAGTGAGATGGCTCAGCAGGTAGATGTGCCTGTTACATGTGGGATCCACATGGTGCAGGAAAAGAGTTCATTCACACAAGCCGTCCTCTGACCTCCACATATGTGCCCCCCAATAAATAAATAAATAAATAAATGTAACAAAAACAAAGACAGACATAGGAGGGGTCAGGCATGGTGGCACCTGTCTTTGATTCCAGCACTTGGAAGACAGAAACAGGAGGATCCCTGTGAGCTCAGACCAACCAGAGTGACAGAGTGAGACACTCAGAATGAATAAATACATAAGAACAAAGGCGAAAGAAATGATGTGTGGGTTTGGGTATGGGCATACTTTTTTCAACTGCTTTGGGCAAAGACCAAGGATCTGAAGGGCTGGATCACACAGTGAGAGTATGTGTGGTCTGAGAAGTCTCCAAACCGCCCTCTAAACTGGCCATACTGTTCTGTATTCCTACTAAAAATAAAGAGACTCCCTTCACACTCACAGTAGCATTAGGAGTTTTGAGTGCTCTTGATTCGGGCCTTTCTATCAGGTGTGTAGTGGCATCTCATCCCTGTTCTTCATGTGGCTCTCAGTTACGAGAGAAGAAGGGAGAACTGGTTAAGTCTCAAGCAGGCAGCAGGAAGCTCTGATGTCGTTGATGACCAATATCGTTCGTCTTGCGGAAGTTGGCGTAGAGCTGGGTGACACTATCAGCCAGAGCTCATCATTTTTATTAGGGAAGTTCATAAATTACATTCCAAAGACAGATGTGTGGGCTTCACCCTCCTTATGCTCAGGTATGAGTGGATTTCTACAGGAGAAGCCAATGCAAAATGTCAGTCAGGGAGTCAGCGAATGTTTATAAAGTATCAGAGGATTGAAAAGAGAAATCCATGGCCAGATAAAAAGTGTTAGGCTCTGGGGACATGATCATGGTGACTGTAGGGACAGGAATGTACACTTTCACAGAGCTCAAAAATAATGCATCTTTCGGCCAGGCGGTGGTGGCACACACCTTTAATCCCAGCACTCGGGAGGCAGAGGCAGGTGAATCTCTGTGAGTTCAAGGCCAGCCTGGTCTACAAAGTGAGTTCCAGGAAAGGTGCAAAGCTACACAGAGAAACCTTGTCTCGAAAAACAAAACAAAACAAACAAACAAAAAAAAAGCATCTTTTAAAATAATGCATTATATCAAAATAATATACTTTGGGGGTACATTCCTCCCCCAACCCTTGGACAATGTCTCACTACGTAGCCCAGGCTGGCCTCAAACTCACAACCTCCCTACCTCAGCCTCTAGAGTACTGGGGTTGATTACAGGTATACCCTCACCCCTGGCTACCTCAGATATTCAGAAGTCATGTCCTCTTCCTTCCTTCCTTCCTTCCTTCCTTCCTTCCTTCCTTCCTTCCTTCCTTCCTTCCTTCCTTCCTTCCTCCCTCCCTCCCTCCCTCCCTCCCTCCCTCTCTCCCTCCCTCTCTCCTTTCCTTCCTTCCTTTCTATTAATAGAAAGAAAATGCAGTGGATAAGAACTGTGCGCCTTGAGCCTGAAAATAAAAAAACCTATGATTCTCTGCTAATGTGAATTATCCATAAAGCATTAAAACATTAATCAGGGCTCCGAGGAGGGAGCAGACAGGCACTATTATGGTGCGCAAATGTATGGTGTGATACGGGGGTGGCAGCGGGGGTGGGTGGGGGGTGGGCTGGGGGAGAATGGTTCATGTCCTGAGGATAGAGGCATATCTGAAAAGGTGAAAGTGGTGAGGATTGGGTTGACATGTGTGACTTGACTGCCACCCAGGGCCATGATGATGTCTGAGCCTGGGCTGCTGCCAAGGCCCACATCTGGATTCATGGCCTTGATGTAGCCGTGGTCTGTATTGATGTTCCTGGCTCCTGATACCACCAAAGGCCAAGAGGATAGGGCTGTACAGAGTTGGCCCCGCCCCTTCACGGGCTGGGACATTTTGGAGAGCTGGTCCTGTCCCTCACCAGCTGAAGCACTCAGGACAGAGGGTCCTACACCTGGCCCTGAGGCTGTTCGGATGGGAAAGCAGGTTGTGCCTGCCATGTGGTGAGGGAAAGATGCCTCCCTCATCCTCTCCACCTGCAGCAAGTGGGGGACCTGACCCAACCCCTCACCAGCTTCAGCTCTCAGGAGAATGGGCCCTCGCCTTGCCTGAGTACCACAGTAGAGTTGACCCTGTAGACAGGGGCGTGGTGAGCCAGCCCTAAGGGTGTGAGAGAGGGGCATGGCTGGTATCACCTCCCTCATCTGCAGTGTTGTGGTGGGAGCGAGGGAAAGAGCCCCCCCCCCCCCCCCCCCCCCCGTCCTGCTGCCTCCAGCCAGTGATGGAGCAGATCCTCCCCTTTACCAGCTGCAACACTCAGGAATTTGAGCCCTGCACATCATCTGGGCAGCACATCCATACTGACCCTGTTGATGAGGGCGGGGGTGAGATGGCCTGAGAATGTGAGCATGAGAGATCTGGCCCCGCCCCTCATCTGCCATATGGTGGCATGGGTGGGGGAGAGATGCCCTCCCCTCCCCCCACCCCCTATGCCTGAGGCAAGTGGGAAAGCGGCCCCTGAGGTCATAAGGGCAGGAGAGCTGCCCCTGCCCCTCATCAGCTGCAGCACTTGGGAGAACAGGCCCTGCACCTTGCCTGGGCGGCACGGTAGAGCTGACCCTGTTGGTGGAGGTATGAGTGAGCCAGCCCTGAAGTTGTGATCATGGGAGAGCTATCCTTACTACTCCTCTGTCATGCAGAGGCGTGGATGGGGGAAGGATGCCCCCCCTCACTCCTCACTGCCCGTGACAAACGAGGGAGCTGACCCTCCCCCTAGCTGTAGCATTCAGGAAAGCGGCTCTTCCCCTCACCTGGGCAGCACAGTAGAGCTGACCCTGTTGGCAGAGGTGAGAATGAGCTGGCCCTCAGGGTGTGAGAGTGGGAGAGCTGACCACAACCCCCCTTATCTGCAATGTGGTGGTGAGGGTGAGGGAAAGATGCCCTTCCCCCCTTGCCCCTACCAGCTGCAGCACTCGGGAGAGTGGAACCCTGAACCTCGCCTGGGCAACACAGTAGAGCTGGCCCTGATAGTGTAGGTGTGGGAGAGCCTACCTTGAAGGTGGGAAAGCAGGAAAACTGCCCGCCCCCGCCCCCCCTACGCCCCCCGCCCCTTGCTCATCTCTGCAAAGGGTGAACTAGCCAGGGCAATGCTGCAGAGCTCACTCTGGTGGTGAGGATAGGGGAGAGATGACAGGCTGACCAACCCTGCAACTAATTACCCAGGCCCAGAACCAGGGTTATGAGTTGGTCTGCCCCAACATCCACCCTATCTATCATGTGCTGGAGCATGTGAAGAGGCCAGTCCTGCAGGCCCAAAGCTTCGGATCTCCATGATACAGGGCAACTCCCAGTGAAGGCCCAGCATCGATAGTGTAGCAGAAGCCAGAGGCCTCGAACCAGACCAATGACTCTGCAGTGAACACTTGCAAGTAAAGACATGTGGATAAAAGGGTTAACTGCGTGACTCACTGTGTCACACTACAGCTTCCATGATGAGATTTAGTTTTCCTTTTTTTTCCTCTTGAATTTTATTTTGTTTTATTTTGAGGGGAGGTTGCAAGGCCAGAGGGCAGATGTGAAGGGGTGGGGGAAAGAATGGGATTGAGATGTATGATGTGAAAGACACAAAGAATAAATAAAAAGAAAGTTAAAAAAATAACAACGAAACACTAGTCACAACCCTGAAAATTAGTGCAGGCTCAAAAGGCTAGCATTAAAATTAAGGGAGTACAGGGTCAAAGCTAGAGAAATGAAAGCAATGGGCTAGAGGTGCAGCTCAGTGTGTGGGGTGCTGGCCTGGCATGCACAAAGTCCTGGCTTTGATCCCCAGCACCACATAAACTGGGAGTGGTGGGACATGCCTGTAACCTCAGCCTGTGAAATCCCGGCACTCTGAGAGGTAGAGGTGTTGTTGGTTTTTGTTTTGTTTTGTTTTTACTCTTTTATTCTTTTGGGGAGCCCACCACTCAGCTCTCAAATAAGTTTCACATGGAGGCTTATTCTTAATTATAAATGCTCGACCTTAGCTTGGCTTGTTTCTTGCCAGTTTTTCTTAAATTATCCCATTTATCTTTTGCCTCTGGGATTTTTCCTTTTTCTGTTTTTGTATATCTGTCTTTCTTTCTTACACTGTGGCTGGCTGGGTGTCTGGGTGTCTGGGTGTCTGGGTGTCTGGGTGGCTGGCCCCTGTTGTACTCCTCCTTGATCCCTCTTGCTCTTCTTTCTTTACTCCCAGATTTCTCCCTCTATATATTTTCTCTGTCTACCAGCCCTGCCCATCCTTTCTCCTGCCTCACTATTGGCCAATTCTTTCTCAGACCATCAGGTGTTTTTCACAGGCACAGTAACACAGCTTCACAGAGTTAAACAAATGCAACATAAACAAAAGTAACACACCTTAAGATAATATTCTACAACGAGGGGCAAGAGGAAAAATTCAAGTTGTCCTTGGCTATATAGCAAGTTTGAGGCCAGCCTTGAGTAAAACCTGGCCTCAAATCAATAAGTAAAATATGATATAAAAGGGAAAAATGTAAAACAAGAATAGAAACACACATCGGAACCACATCACTTCGGTCATCTAAGTGTGGGTTTAACTGAGAAGAGAATTGACTAAAACATGTAGGAATCATGGGGAGAGCTCCATTACACCACACACACACACACACACACACACACACACACACACACACACGTACTTCCACCCCTATTCTGCTGCGGTCCTTTCTGATCCAGCCAATCCAGACGCTGGCCACACTGAGCAGAATCTCCGCCCTGGAGATTAAAAACCAAACTCTAAGATGATCACTTCCCTCCCCTCAGTGCCTCCCTTTGCCAGGATACGGGGAGCTCAGTCAGTCTGAGGAGGGACAAAGGAGTATTGTTAAGGAGAGCATGGCTGTGAGAAGGCTTCTCAACTAAAAGGTTTTATGCTGCTGCCTCAGCCATTCTACACCCCGCCCCCCAGGGGACACTGTGTGCTTGTCCCAACTTTGCCATATCGGTTCAAAGGGAAATTTCAGCCAGACATAGCGATTACAGAAAGGTATCTTGGGACTTGGCAACATTAATAGGCTAAGAATTTCTATCCCAACATCTCATCCAAGCCCAGATCACCAGCTCTACTAGGTCCTGGGATGAGGTAGGATGGGAAAATATTTTTTTGCAGATCTGAGTCCTGAGATTCTTTCCCCAGGAGCTGGTTGAGAGCAGACTGGCCTGAGGCACCAAGATGTGTGGATTGTATCACGGCAAGTAGGGTAATGCCCGGCTCCATGCTTGTCACCCTCCTTGTCTTGGTCCGTGGAGAACTCAGTCACCTTAGGAAAAGCCGCATAATTCTGGGAAGCTGATGATCCCACAGAGTCTATCTTGCCTGGGAAACTAGTTCACCGGCAACATCCCATTAGCTTCAGATGCTAACTGATTAATAAATATGCATTCACTGTCCTCTCTTGCTTAAGACTGTGCTGTTTGGGGGACTAGGTTCTAGAAACTTCTATTCATGTCCATTGATGTCCTTATACGTTTTGCGAAAGATTTAGATCCCACAAGTAACAAAGATTTACACCCTATGCATTCCGCACAAGATGGCTTGTGACTTACCCCAACTCCAAGAGAATGCTTCAATTTCTCTCCTGCTGTGCAGTGAAGAGGCTGTGGTTATTCGTGTTCTATCGCAGGGCTGATCCCACAGCCAGGCCTTATTCTTTCAATACACTTTGTTTGCAGAGTAAACTCTCTAGTTTGAGCTCCGAAGTGACCAGCGTTTACACATCAAGGCACCTCCTGTTCCTCTTTCTGGCTCACATCTTAGGTCAAGGTCAGATAGACTCTTTCCAAAGTACAGGTTTGGGGAAGAAAGCACAGTAAGGTCTTTGGTAGGATGTTTCCCCCTTCTTTATAGGCCTTAGCAGTGACGTCAAATATACAGATCTGTGACTTCCCCCGGGAGACTAGGGGGAGGGCTGGGATTAGGGAGGGGAAAACTCGGGGTTTCCAGTGACTCAGAGATAGAGCGTAATGGGGGTGTGTCTTTTGTAATGGATGTGTGTTTAGAGGCTAGCCTAAAAAGGAAACTGTTACCCGGTGGGGTACCCTCCTGTAACCCCAGCTTTTCGGGGAGTCGGGGCAAAAGATCACCTTTGGTTTGAGGCCGTCCTTGTATGCAGAGTGAGGTCCTATCTCAAAAAAACAAAATTGGTGTAGTGGTGCATGCTTCTAATCCTAGCACTTGGGAGGTGGAGGCAGGGGGATGAGGAGTTCTAGGCCAGAACTGGGGAGACAGCTCAGTGAAGAAGAAAAAAAAAAGCACCAAAAACAAAACACAAAAACACCACCCTGTTGCATATAAGCCTAACCACCTGAGTTTGGGTCCCCATAACTGCCATCTGTAACCCCAGAGGCCCCACCAGAAACAGGAAGTAGAGACAGGAGAGCCTCCAGGAGCTTGACAGCTAGCTACTCCAATGTATGGAGCAGCCAAGAGCTCCTCTCTCAAATCCAAAGCCTGCCTGCCCTCTGACCTACACACATGCTCCACCGCATGCGTGCACCCGAACTCACACATACAAAAGTGCACACTCATGTGTACGACACATACACAAAATCATTTAAAGCAAAACAAAAGGAATTCAAAATCAGCCCTGGAGACATACCCAGCTAGAGTCAGCCTGAGTTACACGAGACTGCCTTGAAATAACCAAACAGAGCAAATGTCTTGTTTAATGGCTCGCGAGGACCACCTCGTGTTCTCTGGGATGTATGAGAGACTGTTAATATTTCATTACATCCTTTATTTTTCACCGTTTCAATCTAAACTCATGTTCTAGAAGCACACTAGACCTTGTGGGCTCCAATCCCTACCCTAACTGCTGGATTGAGCTTGATGACACCCTGGCACTAAGATCAAAGGAAGGAGACCATGAGGGAATCAGGGGGGTGGAGGTGGTGAGGAGTAAGGACAAGTATGGGTGGTTATAAAGGGTGACAAGAGGCAGACAAGGGAGACAGATTCGAGACTTCCTCCTTAGAAGCCACTGGCTGTGTTATTCCCCAGAACCTCTGTACGCTAGGCCTCTGGGCCACACCCAACCAGCACTGGCTTCCTTCTTTTCTCGAGTGCAGAAAGGGGCTGAGAAGAGCATTTCACTGGTGAGACGTGAGATGGGCTCGGATTAGAAAGAAAAGGCCAGCTTAACTCTGCCCCCAGACTTGTGCTGCTGCTTCTTCAGTCCTTGGGCAGTGGCCAGACCACAAGAACACAGTGTATAATAGGAACCCGGTAATGCTGTTGTGGTCATAGTTTAATTGCTTTGAAGAGATAATAGGGGATCCACACAATATTAGAGGCATGTGAGTCCCCTCTGACCTAAAATTGATTCCTAACTCCCCCGGGTCCCTGCTGCCATATTCCTCTCCAGTATCTCATGCAGCTGGAGACAGGACATAAAGGGCTGCCGCTAAACCTGAAGGATGGGGCTGCATTTGCTCTTGGACAGGGAGGCTGTGGCTTTATTGAGTTGGTTGTCAACTTCCCTGAATCTCAGCTTTCTCCCTTACTCATGAGATCAATACTTCTTAAACATTTTAGTAGCTTTTATTAGAAAAATGATTCATGCTTCTTGTAAAATGTTTATATAATATAGAAAAGAACAAAACATAAACTATATATATATATAGTTTATGTTTTGTTGTTGTTTTCCAGATGGGGTTTCTCTGTGTAGCTTTGGCCCTCCTGGAACTCCCAGTGTAGACCAGGCTAGCCTCAAACTCAGAGATTCACCTGCCTCTGCCTCCTGAGTGCTGGGATTAAATGTGTGTGCCATCACCAGTGGGCTTATATTGAATTTCTTTGTCCAAAGAAAAAACATCGTAACATTGTGGGGGGGGGCGGAGTTCGTCTTCCATATATGCTTATAAATCATATTCTATACACTTTTATTTATTTTTAAGTATTTTTATTTAATTCTTTGGGAATTTCATACAGTGCACTTTGGTCATATTCATTCCCCTCCCCAACTCCATTTATTTTACATTTATTTACTTTATTTTTTGTGTATGAATGTTTTGCCTGCATGTTTATCTATGCATCCCATGTATGCCTGATGCCCTAGAAGGTCAGAAAAGGGTGCTGGGTTCCCTGGAATTGGAGTTGCAATGTTTGTAGCCATCGTATGGGTGCTGGGAATTGAACCCAGATCCTCCACAAGAGCAATAAACACTCCAAACTGCTCAGCCATTCTCCTAGGCCTTCTCTTTTTTTTATTCTACATACTTTTAAAGAAGTTGTTTCACATGGCATTAAGTAATGAATATTCCCATATCAATAAATATAATCTTTTACCTAAAATGGTCTTTATTTTCTAGTTGAATCACCATAATTATATTCATTTACTAGGCTACCATTGAAGGTTTGCATCCTTCCCCTTCCCTTTATTTTGCTCTTATGCTGTTATAAATACTAAGGAGATCCCTCTGTCTTCTCTTAATATGATATGGTAGTTTGAATGAGAACAGCTCCCATGGACTCACATGCTTGAATACTTGGTCTCCAGTTGGTGGAACTGATTGGGAAGGATTAGGAGGTGTGGCCCTGTTGGGGAAGGCATGTCACGATGGCGGCAGGCTTTGAGTTTTCAAAAGACTCCTGCCAGTCTCCGTGTATTCTCTGCCTCCTGCTTGCAGTTTCGAGCTGTGAGCTCTCAGCTGTCCCTGCTACCATGCTTTTGCTCTGCCGCCACGGACTCGAACCCTCTGAAACTGTAAACCCAATTAAATGCTTTCGTCTATAAGGTGTCTTGGTTCATGATGTTATATCACAGCAACAGAAAGTATCTAAACACATGATGTATGGGAAATAGTCAATGGATCTGGCTCAAGAAAGGGCACAATAACCACAAAATAACAGGTCAGTAAAAGCGGAGGTTTAAGATAAAGACCCTAGAAAAAAATTGTCGTCTTCCTTTTACAGAATCTCTGGTCTTAGATACATTCCTATACATGTCCATTACCATTTGATGGGCATGCGTAGCAAACACATTCAGATAAACTTATTTTCAGCATTGCAATGGGTTTATTTCAACATTGAAAATGTTGCTTCTCCAATGAATCACAGTTCTCACACGAGTGTCCTTTGTTCTGGAGACCCTAGGTCCACAAAAGTATGCACTCCTATGTCCAGGAAACCTGTTTTCAGGATCAGAACACCCTAGAAGGCACCTGAGCATGCCCCAGTGGAACATGGGGCACTGAGGAGGACTTGAAAGAAGCCCCCGACTTGGGTCACCCCAAGAACAGTGCCATCCTAGGAAGCTGTCTGTTCTGCTCCACCTACAACCTCCTTCTGCAAGTACAGAGGTCTGTCTGCCATCTACCTGATGGCCGGGCTGCCTCAAAAGGGAAGCTGTGGTATTTCTCTTCTGGACTTGAACTAAGAAACTCAGAGCCTAGGCATCTAGACACTCCATGTTCAATTAAAAAAAAAATTTAAAGATTTATTTTCAATTTTGTGTTATGTGTATTTCTTAGGGTTTTCATTGCTGTGAAGAGACACCATGACTACAGCAACTCTTATAAGAAAAACATTTAATTGGGGTGGCTTGCTTACGGTTTCAGAGGTTCAGTCCGTTATCATGGTGGGAGCACGGAGGTGTGGTTCAATCCCCAGATCTGCAGAAAAACAAAGTAGAGATGGGCGGTGGTGGCGCACACCTTTGATCCCAGCCCTCGGGAGGCAGAGGCAGGCGGATCTCTGTGAGTTCGAGGCCAGCCTGGTCTACAGAGTGAGTTCCAGGACAGGTAACCAAAACTACACGGAGTAAACCCTGTCTTGAAAAACCAAAAAAAAAAAAAAAAGGGGGCAGAGGGTTAGGGACATTAGAGAGTTTTTAAAGTCTTCACTTCTGGTTAAGGATGTGGCTTGGTTGGTAAAGTGCCTTCCCGGCATGCACAAAGCCCTGGATTCAATCTCTAGTACCACATAAACCAAGGAAGCACTCAGGAGATGCATACTGGATAATCAAAAGTTCAAAGTCATTTGAGCCCAAATGGGCTACATGAGACTTTTTTTCCAAAATAAATAAATAAATAAATATAAATAAACACCTGCATTTTAAGCAGAGCCTGAAACTCCACTCTCGTCTGTGTTTGAAGGTGATGTAAGCACACCATGGTCAAATCAAAAGGGAACTGATCTGGCCCTTGGCACGTCTCGGAGTCAGAGTGTTGGAGCGCTGGGGCCTCTGGGAGATCAAACAGGCCATGGTGGCCACTAGATGGCACTGGGAGATAGCCTCTCATTTCCCTCTGGTCATGCCCAGAAGAGGGAGGACAGGCTAGATCTGAGGTGATCACCAGGAGCAGCACACAATGTCCAGGAAGGCTTGAGGCTGATGAGTAGAGAATGTGTCGGCTTACGTCGTGACCTGATGAAGGAGATAGCCGCCCTTTTGGCTTCTGACTAAACCAGTGTGGCCAGACCTATCAACCCCTGAGGTAGGCCCCAAGAGTGACTAAAGGCATGTTCCTTGGAATCGTCAGGCAGAGCAGACCTTGAGTCCTGGTTTGGCTGCATATCTGCCTCCTTAGTTCAGCTTACTCATAAAACGAAGATAAAAACAGCTTCAGGCATAGAGAATTGTGAGAACTAAGATCACTCCTTAGAATGTTTTTCCTTGTTTTCCTTCCTGATGTTCTCATTCAAAGGCCTTATAAAACACTTAGCAGAAACCTGGAGGAACATGCAGTAAGTACATGTTTCTAATGAGAAAATCAGAGCGAGTCTCCCTTGTCCTTGGTGCCCTGGAATGGCTGGCTGTGTCCAAGGTATGTTTAGTGACATGGCTTTGATTCCCATCTGGCAATTCTCACACTAGTAAGCAGGGTGTTTTGTGGCCCTCCTGAAGTGTCCATCTCAATTAGGACAGGAGCCATAAAAGCCTTGCATTGGTTTCACAGGTGAACAGAGGCATGGGGACTTGGAGAGGCTAGCCACAGGTCACAACAAGAGTCTGAGCAAGAACTGGTACACGCAGCCCTGTGTGTTGTGTAAGTCCCCACCCCAGATCATAGGGCTCTTCCTGTTGGAGAAAACAGGGGCTCAGGGGGGCAGGTCAGAGAGCACGGTGAGATCCTGCAAGGCCAGCTGCCTGGGACTGGGCTGTGCTCCACACTCTCCTTCTCCTGGCCCAGAGTGGACGTGCAGCGAACGTGACTTGAACACATGAAATCAGAACCCTCGTTCCCCATACCTCTTGCACTGTTATCCCAGGTGAGCTTGTGGAGGCTGACGTGGAGTTGAGTTGGTGAGGTAGGGGGTGAGAGAGAGAAAGATGACTTCTTCAGCCTGTGTCTGTCATCATCTGAACGGATCAGAGGGGTCAGCACCTGGGGAGCATTTTTTAAGTGCCAAGAACTAAGCTAAGTGCTAAGGCAGCAATTTAGATTCTGGAAGTGGGATTCCAGAGATTACATGTTGCCCTCTGGAAGCTCATATGCTCGACGTTGCCATATATTTACCTCTGAAAAGAAGCCAAAGGCCACGGCTAGCTCTGTCATTGACTTGAGTTTTCTTGGCTTCTTTTAGATCCTTAGAGTCTCTCCCCACATGGGCTTCTCTGCAGGAGAACCTGACATCCACTTAGAACTGGTCCCTGCCCAGCTCATCCCTCCCCCAATGGATATGAACAGTCACTGTTTTCATTATTGATGAACACTGATAGAGAAACAAGACCACATAAAATCGTGATGCATGCTCTACAATGATCTAGAACCAGCTAGATTCTCCTGACCCTCATTTTCTGAGCGCTAGCCCACAACTCAGCTTCCTTTCTCCCTTTCTTGTGTTCTCAGTCCACTGGGCTGCCCCTGCCTGGCTCCTTCTTGTCCACAGCTGCGCTCAGCAGATCATTTTGCATTGACATAATGTTGTAATTATATCCGTTCTACCCTGTGTTTCCCTCTGGAGTTGCTATTCTCTGAGGCGATCACAGAAATGTCAGAATATGATGTATGCCTTACTAGTCAATACAGATACCAGACAGGTCCTAAGAAAGAGAATACACAGCATCTTACATACCCCCAGGCCTGCTGATTCAAAAGGTCAGGGTTGGGACCTGGAATCTATGGTTTTAATCAGTGCTCTTGGGATGTGATAATGTGAAGTAGGATTGGGACTCTGTTCACTCATTGGGGTCTTCCTTGACCAGATTCCCTTTCCATCACATTCTTTCTTGTGACCTTTAGGCATCATGCTAGTCCTTTCTGCCTTTATTCCTTCAGGTTTGCTTTTCATTCACTAAATTCACTAACAGTTCCTACACGCTTAAATATGCCAGACTCCAGGAAAGGCCTTTGATCTCCACATTTTAAATACCATTTTAGGAAGTAACTGATTCCTGTTCTACAGAGGAAAAGCCCTGCCTCCCCCATCCTCTGCCTGGCTCCACAGGTCATGTGTAGCTATGTGTAGCTATGTGGCCAGGTCATGTGTAGTTATGTGTAGCTATGTGGCCAGGTCCATCCTGTGGACCCCTCTGGGAATAGCCAAGAGTCCAGGGTCAGCATACAGAGCTCTAAAGTCTATACCCAGAGTTCACTGGGTGACATGTGTCTTCTTAGCAGAATGCTTAGAAAAATAGCAAGTACTTAAGATGTACGTGTTGGTGAAGAGCTGAATGAGTAGATGGGAGAAAAGGGAATATTGGAAGTTAGGATACCTTTTGCTCATCTGCCTTCAACATTTATTCATACTCCCCCCTCAACCCCAGGTCTTCATTCTGACACTTCTCTTCATGCCCAGTCACTGCCCTTCTAACCCACCTTAGGCTGGTGACCTCAAACTTCTCTGGCTCAACCCATAATTCATTCCCCTAGCTGCTCCCAAGGCTCAGCAGTAAATGACCTCTTGAGTTCCCTAAGGGCTGCCATGCTCTATCCCTGGCTATGAGGTGGAGGTCAGATCAGGACTATCCCCACTTCCCCATTCCGAGAAGTCTGGGTTCCTCTCCCCTTTCTCCTCTGCTTGCCCCTCTCTATTCTTCTTCTAAAAGAAGCAGGCAGAAGGAGGGCTACTTTGATTTGCGGAAGTTTTAGTGAAACAAGGGGTATGGTCTTCGCAGCCTGGAACGCTGATCAGAGAAGACAGGCAGTCTCATGAGGGGGTGACTTGTTGATCACTCTGTAATTCTAGAGTTCTGTTTCTCCATCCAGGAGAGACAGGGATTGCAGTGCTGTTCTTTAAGAGCAGTTTGCTTGTCTTGACAATCTTTATACCCTCTCACCCCAGACTCAGTAGAGTGTCTGGTAAACATCTGACCTCCAGAAAATATTGTTCAAAGATTGAATAACAGAAGCTACCATGTATAGGTCACCTGCTAATGTCAGATATCATATTATCTGATTCAATTCTTTCAGATTTTCTTTTCATTTTTATTTATGGCTCTGTGTGTGTGTGTGTGTGTGTGTGTGTGTGTGTGTGTGTGTGTGTGTGTTATGCCATGTGTATGGGTGCCCAAGGAGGTCAGAAAAACATGTTGCATTCCTGGAAGCAGGGGTTACAGGCAGTTGTGAGCCACTAGAGAATGTGGGTGATGGGAATTGAACTCAGATCCTCTGGAAGGAGTGCAAGTGCTCTTAACCTCCGAAGCCATCTCTCCAGCCCCTCAATTAATTCTTTCTAAAGAATTTATTTCTAACAACACTTTACAAAAGAAGAATTAACAGAGAAAATCTAGCAGGGTCACATGGTCACCAAAGTGACAAAGTACGAACTTGAACTGACATCTCTCTTCTTCGCCACAGTGCTGTCCAGGAAACTAAGCCCAGAGTAAGATACTATTACACTGACTGTATGGATTTAGTCAACATTCCCGCCGCAGCCTTGTAGCGTGTGTATAGAGAACACACTCCTTCTCTACCCCAAGAAGTGGGGGTAGCATCTGAAGTGCTCTAATCTCGAACCTGCACTCCAGAGCTTGGTTACATAAGCACTTCAAAGGCCATCAAAACCTATCCCCAAGGCCTTAATGTGCTCGAGAGATACTAGAAATAATCTTTCCTTCGTGAAATAAGTGGTTTTCACAACACGGAATCAGCCAGGAAGATTATCTGGGCGCTGCTGCCCTTGAATGAATCAGAGCAGGCGGACTATCAGCCTGCCTTGAAGTAGGGTAGGTGGCTATTTTGTGCCTGCCTGCCCATGGATACTCGAACATTTAGCTAATTTGGTCTCCGACATTTTAAATATCACCTGTAGGAATGAGTAAAACAACAAGTGGCCTCTGCTCATTATTCCATTGCTGCTAATACCAGAACTCTGCCCTTACCAAGGGGCCAAATTGGTTCAGACTGGATTTCATCCTCATCTTTCAAGAGTGCCATAAGGGATCATTGACACCGAGGTGACACTCTTCCCACCTCTCAGCTCCAGCCTTCAGTGTCGGGTCACTTGTAACAACAATCGAAAGTTTGAATGTTCGTCATTACAAAGATAAGTGCATTAACATATCAGGCTTTATGTCAACAACGATAACGACAAGCGTAAAAAAAGGAAGTTGGATGGGGTGGCCCACGTTTTTCAGTCCCAGTATTCTGGAAGCAAGAGTCCGGCAGACCTCCATGAGTTCAAGGCCAGGCTGGTTTACAGGGTGAGTTCCAGACCAGCCAGGACTACATAGTGTGATCCTGTCTCAAAAGAGAGAGAGAGGACAGGAAAGGGATAGACGGGAGGTGGGGGCAGGGGGAGGGAAGGGAGGGGCAACTGTGGTTGGGATGTAAAATAAACGAAAAAAATTAATTAATAAAAAAAAGAGAATGGGGAGAGGTGAAAAGAAGGGCTGCTTAATAAGTGTTAAAAGTGGACTGTAAATACATATACATGGAAATAGACAAATGCATATGAACATATAAATATGAATGGGTGTGAATGAATATGTGCATATAACACAATGGATACATAAGGACAATAGTTGTATTGGGGTAGGGGTGATCTGCCAGACAAAGGACCCGACAGGAGCAAGATCTGGTTTCCACTGCTAGCCCTCTGTATTTGAAATTCACCTTACACTCATGATTGCTTATTCAAAGCGAATAGATGAGTCTGCCCTTTACAAAACCCGGAGGTCTTGCCTATAAAGCCACTTGTGCCCATCCAGTTTAACTGCGTTCCTCAGCGCCCGAGCTTTCAAAATTGTGCACGAGAATGCCTGAGGAGGGCAATTCCCCGGCTCCCCTCCCACCCATCCCCAGATTCCGATTTAAACCTGGGGTGGGGTCAGGGACTTTTCTTTGTGGGGCCTGGAGTGACTATTTCAGCACCCACTTGGACAATCAGGCTCTGGGGGTGTTTTGTTTCTGTTCAGTCTATGGAATTGACTACCGAACCCAGTCAAAAGAAGTAGTCTTCCAAAGCAGATCCTTCCTAGCTCTTTTGCTAGACTCCTTCATTTGCATCAAGTGTCCCATTCCCTCTGGATGTGTGATTATTACGCTGTGAGTTAAGGTATTGCAACAAGGGCTCCTTGCCTTTCTGACTCCCTGGCCGTCGCCTTTAAAATAAGTTAACACATAGACAAGCCAACAAGTTCTCCTGCGAGCTGTAGTGACACGCTCCCTCCTTCGTCCTCCTCCAAACTACAAACCAGCTCTACAGACTGCGCCCAAGAACCAGGCGGTACTTTCTTACAGGTGGCTAGCCACTCGCTGGGACCTCCTTCCCGGGGCAGGATCCGGTCTTGTGAGCATCCCGCGAGGGTCCCAGCTGTTTTGGGGAGTGGGTGGGTGGCGGCCCGCAGCCCTCGCGGCCGCCCCGGCCGCGCCCCGCGGTGGGAGGCTGCGGCTGCTGAGGTCATTTCCTGTGCCTGGCCGCGAGCTGCCCGCCGAGCGCGGTGCGGACAGAGCGGGCGCGGCGCTGCAGCCGGCGCCGGGGCCGGGCTTTGTGCGGAGCTCCCGGGGACCTTCCTTTGGTCCCACCTCGGGCCGCCACGCCCACCGCGACCCCTGCTGCCGGGGAGCGGAGACCCGGCGGCCTCCGGGGACCCGGCTGGAGCCGCTGCGGGGGCAGAGGCGCGCGTGGTGGCCGGGGTCGCGGCGGGACTCCCGGCAGCTCACTCAGGTGAGCGGCCCCGGGGATCGGGGCGGGCCGGGAGGGCCGGAGGGGGTGTGTGCCGCCCGGAGTGGGCGTTCGGCCCCGGGGCGGACTGGGCTGACTCCTCGCGGCGGGGAGGGCGACTCCGGAGCAGGTGCCTCCCTACCTGGGAGCGGCGGGACAGGCGCAGGCCACCCGGAGCTCCTGGACACCCGCACTGGGAGGCGGTGACGAGCCTCCCCGCGGTAGGTAGGTCCTGCCATTTGGGACCGGCTTGATCCAGTTGCTCCTGGGAAGGGCCCCCGGGACTTACGTGCGGGCTTCCTTCCACCCCGGTGCTCGCCGCTCTCAACCCTTCCGCTCCACTCTCTGCACCTCGTCCTCGGTTGTTTCTGATGTGATTTCTGGGTGTCTCTCCTAGGAGTCTTAGGCACCAGGCTGGACTCCTAGTGACACGTCGGCCAAGCAGAAAAGAGCACAGGTTGGGCGCTGAGCGACATCAGGGGCTTTGTGTCCTAGCAGTCTTAGGAATACGTCTCCCACGGAGGGCTGGCAGAGGCAGCGGAGACCCTCCTGGGGAAATAGAATGTTCCCCCTGTTGCTCCTTCCGCATACTTCCTCCCTGTCAGGATTTTGTCTCCATCAGCTTCTACTGTGAATCCATCTCATAAAACTTCCTGACACTGACAAAGTCTGGGTCCAGGAGAACGTTCGAAAGATCCTTATTTGAATTTCAGCCCCCTACCCCACCCCCCAATGGAATAGCTATCAATTCCTCAGCACCAGACTTTGTAGACTGTCTTCTGTGTCAGATACTGTTTGGTGCAAGGAAGGAGTCGTCACTCAATTCATCCGTCTATTCACCCTTCACTGTAGAGGAGGAAACTAGGACTCAGAAAAACTGTGTCTTGCCCAAGGTTATAGTGAAAGACTGTAAAGGTCACGTACAGACAAGACTCAAATCTAAGCCGTCTAGATTCCAAATGGGATATTGTCCGTTGTCCTCCCCTAGCTGCTTAAGGGAGCTACTCAGAGCTGGGCTGTGATACTGTTCACTCTTTGGTCCCAAACTTAGGAAAATTAACTATTAGCCTAAAATAATGTGCTACCCTTCTGGCTGAAAAAGTCACCAGCAATAGGAGAGAAGTGTGTTTCTCTCATTCCACTCTTCATGGTGTATTTTTTTCTTTTCTTCTTTCTTTTTATTTCTTTATCTCTATTTGTCTCTTCCTCCTCCCCTCTTTTCTTTTCTTTTCCCCCCTCTCTCTTTCTCTCTTTCTTTCCAACTCAGCTTTTCTAGTGCTGATATTACTCATCCCACTATTATTCTCTTTATCTCTACAAGACTGTGCATCTGTATTGAATTCTGTGCTCCTCAGAGGGTGGAGAATGCTTTATGCATGTAGACCTTAGTTAAGAGATGTTAAGATATGCAGAGATTCTCTCCCTCACTGCAGGCTGCTGCTGAGCCACCACCCTGCAGTCTCTGGATGGACCAATAAGCTGTCTAACCCTGTCTTGCCCTCTACTGATAGCTGGTTCCAAACTGATATTGTGGCCTGGCATGATGGCCTATCCCCTATAATCTTAGTACTTGGAACGGTAAGGAAGGGGGATCACTGATTCAAAGCAAGTCTACCATGTAGCAAGTTCCAGGCCAGCTTAGGCTACAGAACTACAGAATAAGACCCTGAGAGAAAAACCAAAAGCTGAAGTCTGATTTGGAGAATAGGCACTTAACTGTTGGCCGAAGTATGAATTAGGAGAGCCTCAGGGGAGAGCACTTTACAATGTACATTACTTAATCCCATGATCCCATTGCTAGGACTATCCTTCAGATATACACTGACACATATAGAATGAGGCACATTCATTGAACATTCATTGTAGTATTGTTTATTTTAGCAAAAGGTTGGAAACAACTCAAATGTCCATCAACAAGGGATTCTTAAATAAGATCATGTAATGGCCTCACGATAGAATGCATTAAGGTTCTTGAAAAGCGTGGGGGTTAGGGAACACGGTAAGGATGTGTGCTGAGAGGAAGAGCTCAGAGTTCTTCCGTTAAGCACCCTGAAGATAGTGTCTCAGACTGTAGAAATGGCTCAGCAGTTAAGAGGGCTTGCTGCTCTTGCAGAGGATTTGAGTTTGGTTCCTAGCATCCACATCCATGGTAACTCCAGCTCCATTCCATCTGACGCCCCCTTCTGGCCTCTGAGGATACCAGCACATACATGAACATACACACACACTATATGTATACCTGCTATGACTGTGTGTGTGTGTGTGTGTGTGTGTGTGTGTGTGTGTGTGTGTGTGTGTAGCATGTATATGAATGCCTGTACTCTGGGTAGCTCTAGAAAAATAATTACTGCCTAAGTACAGGGGGGTGGGTTGGGATGGGGGGTGGGAAGGAGCCTTACTGTGCACTTATATTCTCTTTTTTAATATTGAAAAATAAGACAATGTAATTGTTAAAAATGGCCATGTGGGGATGGCAGAGAGCATGTTCATGGACCACATATCCGCACATGCCCGGGGAACTGCTGCTTTGTCTATTGTTTATAGGCTGCAACATCAGCTGTCGGTTATTGGGCGCTTATATACACAACAGGGGTCAGACTCAGGTAATACTCTTTTAAATTTTCAAGGAAGTTCTGTTCGGTGTCTCTCCCCACCCCACCCCCCTTCCTCCCTTCTTTTCCGCTGTCTCAGGTACAGAACCCAGGCCCTCACACATAAGTACACCCAGCCCTGGAATTGCTGCCCACCCTGCACCCCCACCCCCACCATGGCCTCACCGTCTGAGCCCAGGCTATCCTAGAACTAGTCTCTTCCTGCCTTCAGCTCTCACGCCCTGAGATTACAGGACACCACATCCGGATGAAATTACCTTTGTTTAAGACAAAGTCTCACCCCCCTAGCACAGGCTGTCCTGGAATTTGAGGCTGTTTGTCTGCCTCAGCCTCCTGAGTGCTGGGACTGCAGCTCTGAACTATCCCGCCCAGCCTGAAATTGCTGTTTTGATGGCCAAAAAGTTAAAGGCCGACAGCTTCATAGGTCTCGACTGATATCACTGTTCTTGTTTTTTCAAATATTGCCATCAATTTCAAACTGGAACGGAGGACCAGAGAAGTTAAGCAGATGGATTATTCAGTGTCTGAGCTAGTATTCTGACCCATGTGGTTTGACCTCAGCTTGGGATCTTCAGTGCTATGCTGTTTGTCTTTTTGATACTTAGGTTCTCAAGGGCTAGGGCATGCTCTCCCTTTATCTCCTCGATGCTGTCTGAAGGGTGATGCTCACACCCAGTAGAGGTGGAGTGTTTACACACCCAGTAGAGGTGGAGTGTTTACTGTTGGTTTGCTCAGAGGTCAGTGCTGAGATCAGAGGGATCCTGTGTCTGCTCACCATCTCCTCCCAGGTGCATCAGAAAGAGGCATGGAGAGCTTCCTTTCCCACAGTTGGCTTTTAAAAGAGCAGCACTCACTCACTCATAGTAGGTGACAGTCCATCCTTAGAAACTGAAGTCACATAGGCCCTCCACGTCCTCACATTCTGGAAGGGAGAAGCTATATCATCCTTTTCTTTCTTTTCTTTCTTTCTCTTCCTTCCTTCCTTCCATCCTTCCTTCCTCCCTCCCTCCCTCCCTCTCTCCCTCTCTCCCTCCCTCCCCCTCTCTTTTTTTCTTTCTTCTTGACTCTCCTTACCTTCTGGTAATGTTACTGGAAGCATTGCTTTCCTGGGTCTGCAGTGACCAGACTTTAAGGCTCGCAAGATCGAAGATCTTTAACCGCTTCACCATTTCAATATTGCAAATAGGAATTACCAAAAGTTGGCTGAATTAAGTTAAATAAATCTCAGCATTTTGTGTATCTCTGACTAAATCTGCAAGTTTGCCTCCAAAGATCCCAGGGCAAGTTTGTGTTTTCCCAGTTACAGACCAAGTCCAAAGTCACCAAACTGTTCTTGGGTCTTTTTCCCTACAACCTCTTCTACCCCCAGCCCTTGCCTCTAGCATGCGCCTGTGGGCCTCCAAGGCTGGGATTGCTGAGCTTCAGAACAGCAGGTAGGGCTCTGGCCATCGTCTGGCTCACCTGTCAGGAACTCAGCCCTCTGGGCTCCAGTGCAAGCAAGAGAACAGGTTTTAGAAAAAAGGCCATGGGGTGATGAGGTCGCTGCTGGTGGGGCACATGGGAATTTACTGTGCTGGTCTCCTTCCTTCTTGTGCGGTGTCTGCTTATCCTTGAGCATCTTTCTGGGTGGAACAAGTGCAAGGACACTTAGCAGGCCAAGTTCAGTTTATTAGCACCTTCCCTTAACATCTCTCATTTTATAGCTGTTGGTCCTACCACCCGCTTCGGCCTGAAGAGCCCCCGGGGCCTTTGACTTGGCAGTAGATACCCTCACTCTAGATCTGATTCCAAACCCTTAAATCCCCTCACATGCCAAGGCAAGCCCAGCACAAGCCCCAGCCTTCTTAGGACTTGTCAGCCTCGCTAAGGCAGGGAGAAGGATTAACCGGATCACTCGATAGTCCAGAACTATGAAGTCACGGAGCTGCTGACATGGAGAGAGCACTCCTGGAGTCTAAGGGTAATCTCAGATGTCAGGGCCAGGCGGAGACTAGAAACAGGTCATTTCCAGAATTCTAGGAGGCTGATAATCTGGCATTTCCCAGGCCCCACAGTATTTCTGCAGCAGTTTGGACAATTAAAAAAAAAAAAAAAAAAAAAAAAAAAAGGACTTAAGTATTTAAATCAAACTCAAGTCACCAAATTTCCTGTCTCCTGCTCCCAACCCCTGGGTTTTTCTTGGGTACTTTGGTTCTTAGCCCGGACTAGAGAACGAGACTCCCCAAGTCCTAGCCTCAGATCTGCCACTTTTCCTGTTTACAGGATGAAAAATAAAATTTCCCCGAAGGACACGGAGATTCAAACACGAAGCCTCCCAGCTTCTCCTAGTCCTCCAAGGCTCTGTTTGTCTTCACAGCAGCGATCTCAGCTCAGATAAGGCCGTGTTTTGTTTCGGTCCTTTGTCTTCCTGCTTGTTCCAGTTGGTCCCAGTCTTTTGAAGTGGGAATGGCTGGGAGGTCACAATGTCCCTATTGTCCAGGATGACACTTCTGGGTTTAGGTCATGGGCCCAGTGTGCAGAGGACCCCAGAGCCAAAAGAACCAGACACTAGACCTATCAGTGGTGAAATTGTTCAGTCCTTCTCCCCAGGCCTACTCACATGGATGGTGTCTGCTTGTGAAGGTTTGTGGTAGCAGAGGAGCTGAGTCTCGGATGCCTTGGGAAATCTGGGCTATAGGTTTATCTTAGTGCTAAGGCTTGGGAAAGACCTTCTCTTGTTCTTAACAGTTTATCTTACTCTTTGTGGAATCAGGAATAGAATGCCCGCCACCCCCACTCTGGCCACCACTGCCCCACTCAATCCCAGGGCCTCAAGCGTGCTAGGCAAGCGGGTGTACTGCTAGTGACCTTACCTCCAGCCTCTCCATTTTTTGGGTGGTGGTGGTGGTGGTGGTGGTGGTGGTGGTGGTGGTGGTGGTGAATGGGATTCAGAACCAGAACGCCAGTCAGCCCCACTGCTGACCAGCTATGGAACGGTCTGTAGAAGTTACTCAGACTCTGTTCCAGGTGACTTTCTGTGTGTGGACAGTAGCGTCTTCCTGTGGCTTCTGAGTTGACCTGGGGGTTAAAGGGATGGCATGTGTCTGCCACACAATAAGGTCTCAAGAGGTGACAGCTGTTTGTAAAGCCTAATGGGAGAGGCAGGCAGAGGTAGGGAGATCTCTGTGGGCTCCAGGTCAGCCAGGGCTACACAGAGAAACTGTGTCTCAGAAACAAAGCAAAACAACAAACAAACAAACAAAAACAAAACAATGGGAGAAGCTAACTAATCAAAGTCAGGAGTGAAAGGGAGAAAGAGTACTGGTGATCAGCCACGCAGGTGACTCACTCTTGCTCCCAGGTAATATCTGGCAACAACACAGGACGTTTCTGGGAAAGGCCACATGGCTCCTGAAGAATCAGAGAAGAGGATTTCAAAACACAACACATTGTAGAAACTGCCAAGCAGAAGTAGAAAGACCAGTGTAACAGACTTCCTAGACCGACCACCCAGCTTCCCAAACCACCAGCAGTTAGGGCTCAGGTGTAGCTGAGGGTAGGGAGGGCACTTAGCAAGCAGGTGAGTCCGTAGGTTCGATTCCCAGCAACAGACACAAACACATACGCACACACTTGCTACTGTTTTTTAAAAGTAATTTAAAAAATATTTTGAAATTATATCATTTCCCTCTTCCCTTTATTCTCTTCCAAACTCGTCCATGTTTTTATGTGTGTGTGTGTTCCTTGTTCCAGTGACAATTGTCACTATTTTTTTTATGTATTTGTGTGTTTTCCCTGCATGTGTGTTTATACCACATGCGTGTCCACCATCCTGCTCACCCCGTGCCTCTGTCTCCAAGCTAGCAGAGGCTAGATGGAGTTGGATCTCCTGGAACTGGAATTATATATGGTTCGGAGTCACCATATGGGTGCTGGGAATTAAATCGGGGTTTCTGGAAGAGCAGCCAGCGTTCTGAACTGCTGAGCCATCTCTCCAGCCCCAAATTGTCACTACGTTGACCAATCTTCCTTGACCCACTGTGTGGCCAGAGGGTATTTTACCATTTTCTCTGAAAATCCTATGTAACACTTAACAAGAGACATTAGAGAATTCTATCAACCTAGAACTGTTAACAGTCATTTCTTAAAGTGATTTGGCATGCAGGTGACCATATATCATGGTCTGGGCCAGGCCTTATTTATTTGTGCTTGCGGCTGAGAGTACAAACAGTGGCTTGGGAGATTACCAGTCTCGATGCTGATCGAACCTTCCAGCTTTCCTCTCCTGCTCACCCTGTGCCTCTGTCCCCAAGCTCAGGCACACTCATGCCTGCTTCTTTCCTCATCCTTGACCCAGTTTTTCTTGTCTAAACTACAGGTAGGAGGCATCTGGCTAAATTCCCCTGGCTGGGGTTATGAAAGGTGGCTTTCACCAGAGGCTGGAGCCAAGCATCTAGAAGTCTCCTGGCTTGCATCTTACGACTTGATGAGAGGGGAGGAGAGAACCAGAGTTTGTCCCCAGTCAGGATGAACTGATGACAATTGGCAGGATCCCAGCTGAACAGAAAAGTGTCAGGGAAACCCAGAGCATATTTCCGGTCCACTCTCAGCTCACCTAACAGCCACAGAGATACAGAGTCAGGACTGAAGTAGGAGCCAGAGCTCCGCCTCCAATTAGCGGTGTGACCTTGGGTGAATCTGTGTTTTCCTTTCAGGTTCCCTGAACACCAAGGTTCCCACCCCTCAACTCCGTCCCTTCCCTGCTCCTCTGTCAACTGTGCATATGTTATAGTCACAGCAGGGGCTCTGACAACTAGAATGGTATCTGACAGTATGGCCGTTGAGTAGAGAATTAGATGAAAAGCAAGGGAGCCAGCCCTGTGTTTCTCCTCTTGCTGCAGTTGGACTAGCTCTCAAGAAAGCAGGTGACAGCAGCAAATGCTGCTGAGGATGTGGGGCAAGGGGGACCATTCATTAGTCACCGCTAACAGGAATGTAAATGTAAACTACTGCAATGTAGAAATCACCGTGGAAGTTTCTCAAGAGATTAGAAACACGAAGGAGTTCGTGGACTTCCACCCCTAACTGAGGAGCTATGGACAGTTTTCCTGGTAGGTGCATCGTGTTCCAGTGGATGGCTGCACACCCAGAAGTATATGAGCACCGTGAATTACAGGCTGGTTGATTTTTAAAATGTAATAAAAAAAAGTTAAAAATAGAACTTCCACATGACCTGGCTATACTACTCCCTGGTACATTCCCAAAAGACTTCATGGGATGCTTGCTCATCCATGTTTCTCACTGTACTGTTCATAATGCAAAGGAAATGGAACCAACATAAACGTTCAGCTGTGGTTGATATATTGTGCACCCCAATAAACTTATCTGGGGGTCAGAGAACAGAACAGCCATAATATTAAACATAGAGGTTAGGCAGTGGTAGCACACGCCTTTAATTCTAACATTCCAGAGGCAGAGATCCATCTGGATCTCTGTGAGTTCAAAGCCACACTGGAAACAGCCAGCCATGGTGACTTATGCCTTTAATCCCAGGAAGTGATGGCAGAAAGCAGAAAGGTATTTAAGGCGTGAGGATCAGGAACTAGGGCTGGTTAAGCTTTCAGGCTTTTGAGAAGCAGTTTAGCTGAGATCCATTTGGATGAGGACACAGAGGCTTCCAGTCTGAGGAAACAGGATCAGCTGAGGAATTACGAGGTGAGAAAGCTGTGGCTTGATCTGCTTCTCTGATCTTCCAGCGCTGACCCCAGTACCTGGCTCCACGTTTGTTCTTATTAAGACCTTTTGAAATTTGTGCTCCGTTCAACAGATGAGTGGACAATAAAAATGTGGCATATGCCAAATGGAGTTTTGTTCAGCTATAAATAAAATGTAATTATGAAATTTGTAGAAATATCAATAGATCTGGATATTATTATATTAAGCAAGGTGACCTAGACTCAGAAAAACTGTCTTCTCACAAGTGGATCTTAGCTTTCAGTGTGTTTGTGTGCGTGCGCGCGCGCGCAGGTTTTGAGCAAGTGTGGGTATATGCTATTATTGTAGAGCGCTGTCATCCAAAGTTTAACAGCCATCATTTCATCACAACAGCTGTGACTGTTTGCAAGTGACCCCCCACCCACGGGGCTTGTTGACTGTTGACATTCCCACATAGAGAGAAGGGTTGGGGAGGGTCATCGGGCCCTCCCCTGAGATTCCTGAAGCTCCCTTCTCACCTCCTGGCCAGTTGTATGTAATTATGCCCTGTGTCACGCGGTCTCGTGGTGCTAGGGTATAGACAGGGATGCTCACCGGAGTGAGGAGACGCCATCTATGCAGCTATGGGGAAGTTGGCATGCACGCTGGGGTGAGACTGCCGAGTGCTCACCCACATTCCTGGAAGCACCCGTTTACTGGTGCTCTGTGTAAGCCTGATAAATTCATTGGTTTCCCAAGCTGGACTTTGGTGGAATTATCCCTCTAAGGGGGAATTGGTGTTTGTTTACATCTCCCCAGGGAAGGTGGTCCAGCAGCAGTTGTGAATGAGAAAGGGAACAAGAAAGGGGAGAAAGGTGTTGAGGAGGCTGGGGTGGGGTGGGGAACAGAACCACGTGACCTGAAAGTGAAGCTGGTTCCTGTGGCTCCAAGTGGGCGCAGAGGGTCGGAGAAGGAGAATCGACAAAAAAAAAAAAAATTTATTTAAAAATACCACGATGCTTTGTGTGCTAATTAAGAGGACTCAAATGTTTTGTATGCTAACTAAGAAAAATTTAAATGCTTTGTATGCTAATTAAGAGGATTTAAAGCCCGAGAGAAACTCTTCATAGGGACCACTCACTAAAATGTATTAAAACTGTCACAAAAGGAGAAAGAAACCAGGCTCTTCTGAAGATGTCGCGGGGTTGTCCTGAAGGTGCTCAGCAGCCCGTTCCTGCAGCTGGACAGACATCCTGGGCTGAGAGAAGAGGGGACACCATCGGAGAGGTGGACCCGCCCCTTTCCCCCACCTGATTTCTCTGCCCTTGGTCGTCTCCTCTTCCTCCTCCTTCCCTCCCACCCCTCACTCTCTTGCCTTTCCCTTTCTCCCAGGAAGACTTGGATTCCATCATGGCCGAAGTCAAGGTGGAGGTGGCCGGCATCGACTGGCAGAAGCGCTGCCTTTCCCTGGAGACACAGCTTTTCCGCTTCCGCCTTCAGGCCAGTAAGATAAGGGAGCTGCTGGCTGACAAGGTGAGTCCCTGGAGAGCGGAAGTTCCCTCATGTCAGGGCTGACCGCCCACCTCAGCTGCCTCACACTAAAGAATGATACGGTCCTCGGAGCTGGGTACGGTATAGCACAGCCTTAATCCCAGCACTCAGGAGGCAGAGGCAGGCAGAGCTCTCTGAGTTCAAGGCCACTCGCAGCTTCTAAGGAATTCGAGGCCCACCTGGGCTACAGCGTGAGATCCTTTCAGAGACAAACAATTAAAATTCTAAACATGATACAATCATCTTAGTTCTCTGTCACTTTGAGTCCCTCATAGGTCACCTTCGCCATTTATTTCTTTTACTGTTACTACTGCTGTTAACATTGATTTCATTCTCACTGTGCGCTGGATGGATTTTTTTAGGAGAATGTTGGAAATCTCCGACCTCCTGCCCATCCCCTATAAGCAGATGAGCCTCAGCAAGTGCCTGATTTTCTGGGGACAGCAAACAAGGGTTGGAGTCAGCCCTGCCTGGCTCTCGCCCTGCCTGGCGCTTCGAACTTCCGCCTCTCAGGCCAGGACATGATGTATAACTCTCGGTTATTTTGAGACTGGTATCTGATGACTTACGTAAGGGTGCAGACGCTAAGTAATGGAACAGGTGATATCTGTTTAAGCTTAGGTGGGCCAGTCTACAAAACTCACCTCTTTTGTCTCATTTCTCTGGGAAGATACGTTCAAGTGGCTGGCTCCCAGAGGCACAACCTGTTGAGAGAGTGGAAACCTGCAGTTGAAATGTGTTTGTGGGGGGGACACGGCAGGTGATTGTCTTGGCAGTTCTGATTACGTATCAGTGTGCTTAGCTAACTCTTTCTTAGTACAAAGGTAAAGTGCAGCTCACCCTTTTAAGGTCGGTCCAAACTGTGATTAGTAAAGCTGGAAAGAATGGAACACGTGACCTGCCCTTCTGATAGCCCTACACCCTGGCTGGGGTTTGGGGAGGTAGTCAGGTGTCACTTGGGCATTCCCATGGCTGAGGCGTGGCCTTGGACGAGATTGGACTTGAACTCTTGAACCTTGGGTCTATTGGCATTGCTTTCTTAGTTCAGACAGCACTGGGTTCCTGTGGGTGCCAGCCAGGTGCTGCCAGTGGGGTGTTAAGACTTCAGGAACCTGAGGGAAAGGGTGGCAGGCCTAAGGATGGTGTGGTCAGAACCGCTTTGCCAGAATCATCTTGGGGGGGGAGCTGCTTGCCAGAGTGTCTGTTCTGAGGTCACTCTAGTCCTCTTGTTCTAAGTCTCTGAGGTGCTGTTAATAATCTGTGGTTAACAGGCTCCTAGAAAATGGTTGTCACGATGAAGTTTGAGGACCTTGCCTTAGACCGTGGTATTGGGGGCGGGGGATTGGGGGGGTGGTGCTCAGACAGAGAAAATACTCAGGCAAGTGGCTGAGACACATCTCAGGGAGACGACCTCTGGAAACAGGACAACAGAGCAGCCTCAGACAAACACCAAAGACTGAAGGAAGCATTTAGGAACGCTGACGATGTTGAAACGCACTGCGAAGTGTGAGGTAAACACTGAGAAAAGCAAGAGGCTCCCCGAGGAGTCACCTAGAGAGGGACAGCCACAGGGGTGCTCAGTTTTAGGACCTGAGTGAGACAGGGTGCATACGTGGCCAGCCTTCCCTTAGTCACATACGGTTTGAGTTTTGACATCTTTGGAGTCAGATGAGGTTTGGCTACTTGAGCTAAAACTTGAGTCTCCTGTGTAATCTGGACTATTTATAAACAACAAGGTAGATGAAGATAAGAAACTCACCCACCAGCACCGAGAGATGGCCACAGCTTCTCAGACTGAAGGCTCTGGGAAGAACAATGGTGTACTGTTGGATTTATATGGCCGTGTGATTTAAGAACCCGAGTTCTGGGTCAAGGGTGAAACAGGAGAAACTCTAGGAACAGATTCCAAATCCCTTTGGAGGAACAAGACTTCAGTCCAGGTCACTCAGGAGCCCCAGGAATCAAAATGAGCCTTAATGAAGACGGAATTATTACCCCAAAATGACTAGTGCCCAGGGGGAATGGGTGATCTGAAGTTAGTAGGAATTCACACACACAAGAAATGATTGGACTTCTTATGATAGACCCATGGACAAGAGACTATAAATTAATTCATTTAAAAATTACTGAAGACGGAATAAAGGAATTAAAAACTTGAGACAAGAACAATACAGCATCCAAAAGGACTAGGCAGACCTGAAAACCAGCTAGACCTCTGAGAAAGTGTTCTCACTGAAATTAGTTTTTCAGTGGATAGACTAAACATCAGGTTGGCACCACAAGATGGACTCTATTACTCGGGATCAACCTAGGGCCTTATGCATGGAAGGCAGGGGCTTTGCCCAGAAGATATGAACAGGTAGAGACACCAGAGGAAACCACTAAGAAGGCAACCCAGACAAATAAAGATACAGCGAGATTGAAAAAACAAACAAAAAATACAGCAAGATACGGATGCTAGGACAATGAGAATCTGTATGTTCCAAATCACACTCTATAATGGCCGTGGAGAAGACCATGAAGGAGAGGGATTATTTCAGAAGACAGTGCCTAAAAACATTCCAAACTCGATAAGAGAGGTGAAGCCCCAGATTCAGAAGGCAGAAGGAATGAGAACAGGATAAAAAAAAAAAAAAACTTAAACATCACTGTCTTCCGTTTTAGCTGCTTAACAGTGTGGTTGCTGTAAGACAGAACCCGCACAGCCGCTTAGACCAGACAGCTCTTGCGTCTGCCATGTGTACCTTCCCAGACAGAAGCAATCCAGTCCCGAGCTTAAAGAGGGTTCACCCTGGTGTCCACGGCCCCACTCTTCTTTTATGTGCATGATCCGGAGGTTGCATGTGTTCCTTCTGCCCAGATCCCACTGGCCGTATCTTAGTGGTTATACTCAGCATCACAGAAGGCTGGGAAATGTCTTTATTCCCAATAACATGTGCTCAGCTAAAAGTTGGGATTTTATTTTCTAGAGGAGAGACCCCATCGCACAACAACCAGCTGTTTCCCTCCCTCCCCCCTCCCTCCCTTTCATTTTGTGGTACTAGGGATAGAACCCAGAACTCAGGCCTGCCAGGCAAGCACTCTGCCCCCAAGTTACCTCCTCGGTCACCAGCTGTCTTTGAGTCTAGAGTAATAGAAGTGATCATGAATAAAACTAGGGTATGCATTAACTTTCAGGTCAGTACAGTGAGGAAATGGAATTAAAGAAAGTCCCATTGAATACAGACTGCAAATAGGAAAGGAAATATAGAGAAAGGCAATCTAAGCCAGGTATGGTTGTAGTGCGTGCCTGTAATCCCAGCCCTCGGGCGGTGGAAGCAGAAGGATCTGGTCAGGGTTGGACTATGTGAGACCTCGTCTCAAAAAGCCAACAAAAGGGGAGAGGACTTCAAGAAGGGACAAAATGCAACGGTAGAAGTCAATCTAAACACATTAGTCATAGGTGACATATAAGAGATACCTATTGTAGTATCGATGTATGAAAAATGGGAAGTATTCTAGTCAGGTGCTAGTGCCCACCTGGGACCACTGTGGTCAGGAGACGGATGAATTGTCCTAAAGCCACACTGAGGGCATCAGCTAGGCTCCAAGACCTTGGCTTTCACCTCTGCTGTTTTGTCCAGTGGGTAAAAGGTGGTAAAGAATGTTGGACACCCACGTTTGGGATGCTGGGAATCAAGCCCAGGGCTTTGTACATGGTAATAAGCAATGCTTCATTTCTCTTGAGTTATACTTCCAGCTTTTGCGGGTTTTTTGTTTTTAGACAGACTCACAGAGCGCAGGCTGGCTTTAAACATCTAAGTAGCCAAGGATAACCTTGAACTCCTGATTCTTCTGCTACCACTTCCCATGTGCTGGGATGACAGGCAGGCACCACCACACCTGGTTCGAGCCCCCTTTCCAAGGGGACGGTGGAGACCCAGGATGACGTAGTTCGTAGCTCAGGTAACCCTTTGGCATGGCTGTGCTGTGCTTGAGTGCAGAAGACGTCCTGCTGCCGTGGGGCTGGCATTGCACAGTGTTGCCACGTGTCACAAGTTGCTGTGGCCATGGAGAGTTGAATACCAGATTGGTGCCAAGTGCTTTTCATCAGGTTGCTACAGCCAAGTTCACGGGAGCTTATGACTCTTAACTGCAGCTGGTGAAAGTCGAGCCCTGACAGCTGCGTAAACCTGACACCTCCTTGGCTGGCACAGCATTACAGACCCACACTAAGAGGAGAGCTGAGGACATGGTCTTAGGGAACCCTTGAGAGCAAGAACAGAGCCCAAAGAAAGGGTGGCCTGCCCACAGAGCCAGCCCTCACGGCTCCAGGTGTGTCCCTTAAGTAAGCGTGGAGAAGCCATATCTGCTGCAGCTCATGGGAAAGTAGGCAGAGAAAGGTGACGTGCCAGCCTGATCACACCTGTGAGCACTCCAGCAGCAATGGAGAAAATCTGTTTTCATAAAAACAGAAATATTTAAAATTGCTCTACATTCAAGGCCAATGTTGGTAATTGATGAATACAATAAAAGATACAGGGATAGGCATCATGCTTTTCTCCTTAAAACACTTCTCAGTGTGGTGGTGCATGCCTTTGATCTCAGGAGTCTGAGGCAGGAGGATTGTGAGCTTGAGGATAGCTGGACTACATAGGTAGACTCCCCATCTCACAAACCAAACAAAAATAAAAGTTCTTTTAAATTTTTTTTTAATGTGTATGAGTGTTTTGCCTACATGTATGTATGTGCCTGCAGAGGTTGGAAGTGGGAATTGGGTCCCTTGGACCTGGAGTTACAATTATGAACCACTGTGTGGGTGCTGGGAATCACACCCAGGCCCTCTGCAAGAGCAGCAGATGCTCTTAATGGCTGAGCCATCTGTCCATTCCTCAGGTTCTTTTTAAAAACGGAGGACTGGAGAGATGTTTCCAGGGTTAAGAGCACTTGCTACTTTTACAGAGGACCTGAAATCAATTCCTACTATACTTATTTGGCAGCTTGTTAACTGCCTGTAAATCCAGCTCCGGGGATCTGACACCCTCTGGTAGCTTCCACAGGCACCAGGCACCCATGTGGTGTACACACATATATTTAGGCACTCATACATTACACATTAAAAAAGCAAGTCTTTAAAGAAAATGAAAAAAAAACAAACAAACTGGAAGTTCTAGATATTTAAAGTGTTTCAATGTTCAGAAACTAGTTTTAGGAACCCCTTCTCCCCGCAAAAGAGGCCCAGAAGTGAATGCAAGTTTCTCTTGAGTGCCAAGTGTCCAGAAAAATAATGACGGGGAGGGTTGGCAGCAAAGGACCATGGGCAGCTGTGGGGCAAAGCTGCTTGCCCATGGCCGACAGGAGGTGCCTGGCTCCGGATGGATGGCCACTCTTGCCCCAAGTGAAAACGCTCTGTCAGGAGGTAAGACAAGTTATGCCAGGGGACAGAATTAGAAAGTGTCAGACAGTCGTGGAGGGTCATAAATGTGAAGTATCACTTCCCATGAAAAGCCTTTGGCTTCTGAGACACAGCGCAGGACTACAGTTTAACCGTCTGGGGAACCTGTTGAGGAGGCCTTCCCATCATTCAGTATTTCAGTGTATTCTAAAATACTCTCAGTCTTTGCATCAGGAACTCTGTTAGAAGGACCAGGGCAGCAGGCAGGTCTTCATTTCCATCCAACAGCCATGACATGGTGTAGTTGGTTTCTTTAACTCTTTGGTCTTTGGGGGCCCACTGTCTAGCTCCCAGATAGACACACGGAGACTGATTCTTACTTACGAATGCCTGGCCTTAGCTTGGCTTGTTTCTAGCCAGCCTTTCTTAACTTAAATCATCCCATCTATCTTTTGCCTCTGGACTTTTCTCTTTCTCTATTTTATACACCTTTCTTTCCTTCTTACTCTGTTACTGGTTGTGTAGCTGAGTGGTTGGCCCCTGGAGTCCCCCCTCTTCTCTTCCCATAAAGAGCTGAATGGAGAATAGAAGGAGAAGAAGAGGGGCTGGAGAGATGGCTCACCTCTTCTTCTCCTTCTATTCATTCTCTCTGCCTGCCAGCCCCACCTATCCTCCTCCGGCCTAGCTATTCGCCATTCAGCTCTTTATGAGACCACTCAGGTGTGTTAGACAGGCCCAGTAACACAGCTTCAGGGTTAAACAAGTGCAACATAAAGGAATGCAACACATCTTTGCACCATTAAACAAATATCCCACAGCATAAATGAATGTATGACATTTTAGACTAATCTTTCACAACAACATGGCGAGGCTTACACCTCTGTGCAGCTCCCTGGCCTCAGTCCCCTTGAGTTGCAGGGATTTATTTAACCTGCCCAGTGCTGAAGGGAGAGTTATTTAGTACTGAGTTGGTCAACACCACTCTCCACCATCCAGCCCTTCTCTCCAGCCACTTAGTAGAATTTTATGGGCCGGACAGCCACTTCTATGACTGTAGTATTGGTCTGTGCTGTGTGAGACCGCCTGAAGGTCAGGGAGCCCCAGGACTGGCCTAGGACCTAGGACTTTCTCTGGCTTGAGAAAGTCCACCAGGCTCTAACTGATGCCCGAGTGGCACAACCAGCTCGCTCTCCTAGCTTGAGTTGAGAGGTTTGGTCATGATGACTCAGTTCAGTAGAGGGTGAAAAGAGGAAACAGTGGACGAACACCTCTCACGTGATGGGAGACCTGTGGGGTGTAAGCCTTTGAGTTTTCCTGGGACCTTTGGAGGAACATCCTGCCGGCTGCTCCTCAGATGCAGTGGATATGGAAAGTAGCCATGTCTTTTTTTTTTTAATTAATTAATTTATTTATTAGCTATACATCATGTATGCCTACACACCAGAAGAGGGCGACAGATCTCATTACAGATGGTTGGGAGCCACCATGTGGGTGCTGGGAATTGAACTCAGGACCTCTGGAAGAGCAGTCAGTGCTCTTAACCGCTGAGCCATCTTGCCAGCCCTAGCCATGCCTTCTTGACCCTAGAAAAGATGGACAAATGGACCAGGGAAGGACAGCCTCAGAAAAAGACCCTCAGGTCCTCAAGCATGACCTGTGGCTCTGGTGTAACTTCCCCTGTCCCTTGCTAGCAGGGCTCCTTCTCTTCCCTTTACATCTTTGCTCAAGGAAAGTGGAATCGTAGCTGAGGTGGGCCCGTGAGAAGATACAGGGAATTGCTTACTGTCTGGTAAGTAGCAAGCCAGGGTCTAGACCACGGGAGAGAAGGTTGAGTCTCTATCTGGAGAAGTCAAATCCTCAGTGAACAGTGAGGTGAGGGCTGGAGCTTGGAACTCAGGGGACACTGACTCTGTCCGGCCGCATTAGGACAAGGGTGAAGTATGCTTCCATGAATGAATAATGCGGGTGTGTTGCCCTGGCACGGAGGGAGGGGGAGCAGCTGGCACTATCTCAGGGAAGGCACAGGACCCTTGGCATGAGAGTCAGTCATAAAAACTTGTGCTTTGTATCCGTAAGTGGTTTATGCAGCAGCACCTAGGGGTGCGTCAGCTGAGGGAGCACCTATACTATCCACTTGCTAAGCTGTGAGCTTGCAGGGCTGCAAAGGAATGCCCTGTAGGCCATGGCCAGTTCCTTGGGCCACAGCTTAGATCTGGTCCCTGATGAGCCCCTGAATAAGATTCCAGAATCAGCCAGGTATAGTGGCGCATGCCTTTAACCCCGGCACTCAGGAGGCAGAAGCAGCCAGGTCTCTTTGTAAGTTTTTAGGTCAACCTGGTCTGCAAAGAGTTCCGGGACAGCCCGGGTTATGTGGAGAGACCCTGTCCCCAGAGGGGAAAAAGAGAAAAGAAAAGGAAAGAACGGGGGAAAAGGTAACCTCAGACTTAAACAGTGCGTCTCCCTGACCCCTGTCTTTTATGGTTCTGGGAATGTGTGCTTCCAGAGCTAGGCAAGTGCTTTACAATGGTACTATATCTCCAGCCAGCAAAGCAGGTAGGTAGCTAGTTGGTTTTTATTTTAACTAATTTTTAAAATGTGTATGCATGATGTGTTTGTGTAGATGCACATGTCATGGCCCATGCGGAGGGTAAAGGGTAACTTGGTGGAGCCAACTCCTACCTTTATGGGTTCTGAGATTGAACTCAGATCACCAGGCCCAGCAAGTGCTCTTCATCTGCTGCGTCATCTGGCTGGCCCAGGATATATGTTCTTGGTGTTTGTTTTGGTTTATTTATTTATTTACTTACTTATTTATTAGAACATGGTCTTGTGTACCCCAAGCTGTCAGGAATTTTCTGTGTGCTTATCGTGTGTGTGTGTGTGTGTGTGCGTGTGTGTATGTGTGTACGTGTGTATGTGTGTGTGTGTGTGTGTGTGTGTATCTTTCTGTCTCCATCTCTCAGGACTGTTATTGCAATTGTACACTGCTATG